>NW_020525162.1:0-111534 GCF_003368295.1 Carassius auratus | reverse complement strand
GGTGCTTGGCCCCTAAATATAGCTGCAAGCAGCAATTAGGGACAAGCACTCCAACGGCAAATGTAGTAGCTAAGCATCGCATAAAGCATCAACCAAATACATTAATGAGCAATAACAGTAATTTTGGAATTATTGTAATTGAAATGGCAAAAAAAAATCATAATACCACCTCTAGTTAGCATGATTAACTTGGCTTATAAGTTGACCAATAGGTGGCACTGTTATGAAATTCAATTTTGTGTGTTACTCTGTTTGACTTTTCAATGACACACACAAAGTTTGGTGTTATATGCCACAGCATTCCAGAGATGCAGCCTCAAGTGTCATTTTGTCATTGTGTTTCAACTTCGTCGCTTTGGTATGCGAAAACGGTTTTGTCTATCGCACAAAATCCATACTTTGTGTCAACATAGTCTGAAGATCATTCTGATTCGAAATTTGTGAAAATTGGACATACGGTTCCATGCAGGAGTTCGAAAAAGTAGTTTTCCACATAAATCAAAATGGTGGACCGGAACTTCAGTAAACACTGGGATATTTGGTATCTATGTTATCGGCATAAGCCAGGGAATATTTTGATCCCTGTTTCGTTGCAATAGGCTAATGGACTAAAAGTTATTAGCATTTTAAAAAAGTGTAATTACTCATGGTTAATGAATGGTTTATTACTCTTGACCAATAGGTGGCGCTGTTACCAAAATTTATGTGGCATGGTCAGTGTGAGGTGGCGATGACACATACAAAGTTTGGTGCAAATATGTCAAAGTGTTGCAGAGATACAGCCTCAAATGCATTTTGGCACCCTTTCCAGCAATTCGTGATGGCGCTAAATGAGAACCGTTACGTATATCGACACAAAATCCATAACTTTTTGCCAGCATGGTCTGAATTGATTCACCGTCAAATTTGGTGAAAATTGGGCTAACGGTCTAGGAGGAGTTTGAAAAAGTAGGTTTTCAACATTAAGCAAAATGGCGGACAGGAAAGTAAGGCCAATTTTCACATTAATTGGTATCAATACTGCTCGGCATGAGCCCACAGAATATAGCGAGACCAATTTTAATTTTAATAGACTAATTTATTCAAAAGTTATTAGCGTTTATGTGATATTTCATTATAAACTATTGGCCACAAGGTGGCGCTGCCACCAAACTTTTTTGAGTACCGTCAGGGCATGGGAGCCGAATATTTTTGTAATTATTTGCGAAACGATACGATGCCTGCGTTAAAAAATACAGCATTTTGAATCATAATTCAAAAATGGCCGACGCCTAAAATAGCCGACACAGGAAAATTGGATATCATTCGACTCGACATGACTCACTGAATCTAAAGAGACCAGTTGTGTGATTTTTGGCCAAACCATTCAGTAGTTATAAGCCAAAATATGCATTTTTCATATCTCCTGACCACTTAGGTGGCGGCTGTGTCGAAACACAGCAGGTTAGTCTCAGTTCATGCTTGTTTATAACACACGCCAAGTTTGGTCTCAATTTGACAAACCGTTGCCGGGATATAGCCTCACGTGTATGTTTGTGTGCTTTTTCGTCAAATTTGTTTACGTGTCCATTCGACAACAGTTGGACGAATCAAACTTGAATTCCATAACTTTTTGCCCAGCATGGTCTGAAGATGATCTGAGCCAATTTTCGTGGGCAATCGGACTAACCGTCTAGGACGATGTTCGAAAAAGTAGGTTTTTCGAATAATTGAAAATAGCGAAAAAACTAACCTTGCGATTTTTGAATTTTAGGGTTCATTCGACTTGACCTGAGCCAAGGATTCAGAGGAAAAAAGAATTTCCATTTTCTGGCTACGGTTCAAAAGTTATTAGCATACAAACATTGAAAGTTTGGACAAGGTGGTGGCGCTAGAGAGTAGGAGTTAGAGGCTTCAAATTTGCTATAGTTAATGTTAGGGACCTGGTCCTCTGACAGTTGCCAAATTATTACAACTTTCCCCGCAACGGTTCTATGGGCTGCCATGATGACCGTGCGGGCCGGAAGAACGAAGAAGGTAAGTCAATGGAATAATAACGCCTAACGAAAACATTATTGTGTGCCTACTGCGACCTTCGGTGCTGTGGCCCCTAATGAACGCCTAACGAAAACAATATGGTGCCTTACGCACCTTCCGGTGCTTGGCCCTAAATATAGCTGCAAGCAGCAAATTATGGGCCAAGCACTCCAACGGCAAATGTAGTAGCTAAGCATCGCATAAAGCATCACAACCAAATATCATTAATGAGCAATAACAGCAATTTTGGAATTATTGTATTTGAATGGCAAAAAAAAAAAAAAACACCAATACCACCTCTAGTAGCATGATTACTTGGTTTTATCAAGCTTGACCAATAGGTGACACTGTTATAAAAATCAATTGGTGTACTCTGTGTGTCTTTTCAATGACACACACAAAGTTTGGTGTCAATATGCCAAAGCATTCCAGGGATACAGCCTCAAGTGTCATTTTCTCATTGTGCCTCAAATTCGTCGATGTGGTATGCGAAAAACGGTTTTGTCTATCGACATGAAAATCCATAACTTTGAATCAGTATAGCCTGAAGATCATTTGATTCGAATTTGGTGAAAATCGGACATACGGTTGATCAGGAGTTCGAAAAAGTATGTTTTCAACATAAATCAAAATGGCGGACCGGAAGTTCAGCTTACCGTGGTATATTTGGTATCTATGTTATCGGCATAAGCCAGGGAATATTTTGAGCCCAGTTTCCTTCAAATAGGCTAATGCATTAACAAGTTATTAGCATTTTAAAAAGTGTAATTACTCATGGTTAATGAATGGTTTATTACTCTTGACCAATAGGTGGCGCTGTTACCAAATTTATGTGGCATGGTCAGTGTGAGGTGGCGATGACACATACAAAGTTTTGGTGCAAATATGTCAAAGTGTTGCAGAGATACAGCCTCAAATGCATTTTGGCACCCTTCCAGCAAATTCGTTGATGCGCTAAATGAGAACCGTTACGTATATCGACACAAAATCCATAACTTTTTGCCAGCAATGGTCTGAATATGATCACGTCAAATTTGGTGAAAATTGGGCTAACGGTCTAGGAGGAGTTTGAAAAAGTAGGTTTTCAACATTAAGCAAAATGGCGGACAGGAAGTAAGGCCAATTTTTCACATTATTGGTATCATACTCTCGGCATGACCCACAGAATATAGCGAGACCATTTTAATTTTAATAGACTAATTTATTCAAAAGGTTATTAGCATTTATGTGATATTTCATTATAACTATTGGCCACAAGGTGGCGCTGCCACCAAACTTTTTGAGTACCTTCAGGGCATGGAGCCGAATATTTTTGTAATTATTTGCGAAACGATACGATGCTGCGTTCAAAAAATACAGCATTTTGAATCATAATTCAAAATGGCCGACGCCTAAAATGGCCGACACAGGAAAATTGGATATCATTTGACTCGACATGACTCACTGAATCTAAAGAGACCAGTTGTGTGATTTTTGGCCAAACCATTCAGTAGTTATAAGCCAAAATATGCATTTTTCATATCTCCTGACCACTAGGTGGCGCTGTGTCGAAACACTGCAGGTAGTCTCAGTTCATGCTTGTTATAACACACGCCAAGTTTGGTCTCAATATGACAAACCGTTGCCGGGATATAGCCTCAAGTGCATGTTTGCGTGCTTTTCGTCAAATTTGTTTACGTGTCATTCGACAACAGTTGGACGAATCAACTTGAATTCCATAACTTTTTGCCAGCATGGTCTGAAGATGATCTGAGCCAATTTTCGTGGCAATCGGACTAACCGTCTAGGACGAGTTCGAAAAAGTAGGTTTTTCGAATAATTGAAAATAGCGAAAAAACTAAACCTTGCGATTTTTTGAATTTTGGGGTTCATTCGACTTGGCCTGAGCCAAGGATTCAGAGGAAAAAAGAATTTCCATTTTCTGGCTTACGGTTCAAAAGTTATTAGCATACAAACATTGAAAGTTTGGACAAGTGGTGGCGCTAGAGAGTAGGAGTTAGAGGCTTCAAATTTGCTATAGTTAATGTTGGGACTGTCCTCTATCAGTGTGCCAAATTATACAACTTTCCCGCAAACGGTTCTATGGGCTGCCATAGACTTGCGGCGGAAGAAGAAGAAGAATAATAATAAATATAGCTGCAAGCAGCAATTACGGGGCCAAGCACTCCAACGGCAAATGTAGGAGCTAAGCATCGCATGAAGCATCACACCAAATTCATTAATGAGCAATAACAGCAATTTTGGAATTATTGTAATTGAAATGGCAAAAAAAAAATCATAATACCACCTCTAGTAGCATGATTACTTGGCTTATCAAGCTTGACCAATAGGTGGCACTGTTATAAAATCAATTTGGTGTACTCTGTGTGACTTTTCAATGACACACACAAAGTTTGGTGTCAATATGCCAAAGCATTCCAGGGATACAGCCTCAAGTGTCATTTTCTCATTGTGCCTCAAATTCGTCGATGTGGTATGCGAAAATGGTTTTGTCTATCGACTCAAAAGCCATAACTTTGAGTCAGCATAGTCCTGAAGATCATTTGATTCGAATTTGGTGAAAATCGGACCTACGGTTGATGAGGAGTTCCGACAAAGTAGGTTTTCAACATAAATCAAAATGGCGGACCGGAAGTTCAGATTACTATGGTATATTTGGTATCTATGTTATCGGCATAAAACCAGGGAATATTTTGAGCCCAGTTCCATTCGAATGGGCTAATGCAATTAAAAGTTATTAGCATTTTTACAAGTGTAATTATTCATGGTTAATGAATGGTTTATTTTCTCTTGACCAATAGGTGGCGCTGTCACCAAATTTCTGTGGCATGGTCAGTGTGAGGTGGCGATGACACATAAAAATTTGGTGGCAAATATGTCAAAGCGTTGCAGAGATACAGCCTCAAATGCATTTTGGCACCCTTCCAGCAAATTCGTTGATGCGCTAAATGAGAACTGTTTCGTATATCGACACCGAAATCCATAACTTTTTGCCAGCATGGTCTGAAGATGATTCACGTCAAATTTGGTGAAAATTGGACTAACGGTCTAGGAGGAGTTCGAAAAAGTAGGTTTTCAACATTAAGCAAAAATGGCGCACAGGAAGTATGGCCAATTTTCACATAATTGGTATCAATGCTCTCGGCATGACCCACAGAATATAGCGAGACCATTTTAATTTTAATAGTCTAAATTATTCAAAAGTTATTAGCATTTATGTGATATTTCATTATAACTATTGGCCACAAGGTGGCGCTGCCACCAAACTTTTTGAGTACCTTCAGGGCATGGAGCCGAATATTTTTGTAATTATTTGCGAAACGATACGATGCTGCGTTCAAAAAATACAGCATTTTAACACATAATTCAAAATGGCCGACGCCTAAAATGGCCGACACGGGAAATTGGATATTATTCGACTCGAGATGACTCACTGAATCTAAAGAGACCAGTTGTGTAATTTTTGGCCAAACCATTCAGAAGTTATAAGCCAAAATATGCATTTTTCATATCTCCTGACCACTAGGTGGCGCTGTGTCGAAACACTGCAGGTAGTCTCAGTTCATGCTTGTTAAAACACACACCAAGTTTGGTCTCAATATGACAAACTGTTGCCGAGATATAGCCTCACGTGCATTTTTGCGTGCATTTCGTCAAATTAGTTTAACGTGTCATTCGACAACGGTTGGACGAATCAACTTGAATTCCATAACTTTTTGCCGGCCTGTTCTGAAGATGATCTGAGACAATTTTCGTGGCAATCAGACTAACCGTCTAGGACGAGTTCGAAAAAGTAGGTTTGTCGAATAATTGAAAATAGCGAAAAAACTAAACCTTGCGATTTTTGAATTTTGGGGTTCATTCGACTTGGCATGAGCCAAGGATTCAGAAGAAAAAAGAATTTTCATTTTCTGGCTTACGGTTCAAAAGTTATTAGCATAGAAACATTGAAAGTTTGGACAAAGTGGTGGCGCTAGAGAGTTGGAGTTAGAGACTTCAAATTTGCTATAGTTAATGCTGGGACTGTCCTCTATCAGTGTGCCAAATTATACAACTTTCCCGCAATCGGTTCTATGGGCTGCCATAGACTTGCGGCGGAAGAAGAAGAAGAAGAAGAAGCAGAATAATAATAATAACGCCAACGGAAACAATAGGTGCCTACGCACCTTCGGTGCTTGGCCCCTAATAACGCCAACGAAAACAATAGGTGCCTACGCACCTTCGGTGCTTGGCCCCTAATAACGCCAACGAACACAATAGGTGCCTTCGCACCTTCGGTGCTTGGCCCCTAATAATAACGCCAACGAAAACAATAGGTGCCTACGCACCTTCGGGTGCTTGGCCCCTAATAACGCCAACAAACACAATAGGTGCCCTTCGCACCTTCGGTGCTTGGCCCCTAATAACGCCAACGAAAACAATAGGTGCCTACGCACCTTCGGTGCTTGGCCCCTAATAACGCCAACGGAAACAATAGGTGCCTACGCACCTTCGGTGCTTGGCCCCTAATAATAAGAACGCCAACAAAAACAAGAGGGTCCTACGCACCTTCGGTGCTTGGCCCCTAATAATAACGCCAACGAAAACAATAGGTGCCTACGCACCTTCGGTGCTTGGCCCCTAATAATAATAACGCCAACGGAAACAATAGGTGCCTACGCACCTTCGGTGCTTGGCCCCTAATAACGCCAACGAACACAATAGGTGCCTTCGCACCTTCGGTGCTTGGCCCCTAATAACGCCAACGAACACAATAGGTGCCTTCGCACCTTCGGTGCTTGGCCCCTAATAATAACGCCAACGAAAAACCAATAGGTGCCTACGCACCTTCGGTGCTTGGCCCCTAATAACGCCAACGAACACAATAGGTGCCTTCGCACCTTCGGTGCTTGGCCCCTAATAACGCCAACGATTACAATAGGTGCCTACGCACCTTCGGTGCTTGGCCCCTAATAATGAAATATCTTGTGTTGACCCAGGGACTTCATTCTTTATAGCTCATTTAATATAAGACAAACAGTAATTAATCACGTCATTTTATTATTATTATTATTAATAATACAATAATATAAGACCAAGAGTAATCTATCACTATACTGCAATAATAATAATAATAATAATAATAATGAAATATCTTGTGTTGACACAGGGACTTCATTCTTTATAGCTCATCTAATATAAGACAAACAGTAATTAATCACGTCATTTTATTATTAATAATAATAATAATACAATAATATAAGACCAAGAGTAATCTATCACTATACTGCAATAATAATAATAATAATAATGAAATATCTTGTGTTGACCCAGGGACGTCATATTCTTGTGATGACCCAGGGACGTCATATTCTTGTGTTGACCCAGGGACGTCATATTCTTGTATTCATATTCTTGTAATAATAATAACAATATCTTATATAAGGCCAAGAGTAATCTATCACTATGCTGCAATAATAATAATAATAATAATAATAATAATGAAATATCTTGTGATGACCCAGGGACGTCATTCTTTATAGCTCATCTAATATGAGACAAACAGTAATTAATCACTTCATTTTATTATTGTTATTATTAATAATAATACAATATCTAATATAAGACCAAGATTAATCTATCAATATACTGCAATAATAATAATAATAATAATAATAATAATAATAATAATGAAATATCTTGTGTTGACCCAGTGACGTCATTCTTTATAGCTCATCTAATATAAGACAAACAGTAATTAATCACTTCATTTTAATAATAATACAATATCTAATATAAGACCAAGATTAATCTATCACTATACTGCATAATAATAATAATAATAATAATGATGAAATATCTTGTGTTGACCCAGGGACTTCATTCTTTATAGCTCATCTAATATGAGACAAACAGTAATTAATCACTTCATTTTATTATTGTTATTATTAATAATAATACAATATCTAATATAAGACCAAGATTAATCTATCAATATACTGCAATAATAATAATAATAATAATAATAATAATAATAATAATGAAATATCTTGTGTTGACCCAGGGACTTCATTCTTTATAGCTCATCTAATATAAGACAAACAGTAATTAATCACTTCATTTTAATAATAATACAATATCTAATATAAGACCAAGATTAATCTATCACTATACTGCATAATAATAATATAATAATAATGATGAAATATCTTGTGTTGACCCAGGGACTTCATTCTTTATAGCTCATCTAATATGAGACAAACAGTAATTAATCACTTCATTTTATTATTGTTATTATTAATAATAATACAATATCTAATATAAGACCAAGATTAATCTATCAATATACTGCAATAATAATAATAATAATAATAATAATAATAATAATGAAATATCTTGTGTTGACCCAGGGACTTCATTCTTTATAGCTCATCTAATATAAGACAAACAGTAATTAATCACGTCATTTTATTATTATTATTAAAAATAATAATAATACAATATCTAATATAAGACCAAGATTAATCTATCACTATACTGCATAATAATAATAATAATAATAATAATAATAATAATAATAATAATAATGAAATATCTTGTGTTGACCCAGGGACTTCATTCTTTATAGCTCATTTAATATAAGACAAACAGTAATTAATCACGTCATTTTATTATTATTATTAATAATAATACAATAATATAAGACCAAGAGTAATCTATCACTATACTGCAATAATAATAATAATAATAATAATAATGAAATATCTTGTGTTGACACAGGGACTTCATTCTTTATAGCTCATCTAATATAAGACAAACAGTAATTAATCACGTCATTTTATTATTATTAATAATAATAATACAATAATATAAGACCAAGAGTAATCTATCACTATACTGCAATAATAATAATAATAATAATAATGAAATATCTTGTGTTGACCCAGGGACGTCATTCTTTATAGCTCATCTAATATAAGACAAACAGTAATTAATCACTTTATTGTATTATTATTAATAATAATACAATACCTAATATATGACCAAGAGTAATATATCACTATACTGCAATAATAATAATAATAATAATAATAATAATAATGAAATATCTTGTGTTGACCCAGGGACTTCATTATTTGTAGCTCTATCTATAGATTTTTTCATAAAGTTTTTTTTTTTTTTACTTGATTCTTGCTTACAAATCTGTCCATTTGTGTTTGCAGGAATACACTCTGTACTCACCAGTGCTTGCTGAGGGAAAAAACTGGGAGAGGATTCACCTTTTAGTCTGCTGACCCATAGATTTGGACCACAAGTTGTAGATGTTGTCATCTCATTTTTAATCAGTCAGTTTAAGTAGAGGTACACTGATCCAGTGAACACAATAACAAATGAATTGTAATTGTTTCAAACATTGTCATCTCAATTAAGTAATGTTACAGTTTATTGATTTAAATATACAATATATCACTGTTAGAGAACGCATTCAGACAGCAGAGTAATGCTTAATTTATAATTAAAGATTACATAATTTTTCATTGTTTTAAAACAATACATAGTAAAATAAACAAAACCAAAAAAAACAAGTCTCTTGCACTTAATTTCTCATATGCACACTTACATGTACCTCTTTTCTGTCAAAGCACAGAATGGAGTAAAGCTTATTTTGCTTAATTACACTAGCACGTCCGTTTATTTGATAATTCAAATCAGGAAACTTCTGAGAATCGTGTTCACCTGATCAGTAAGTACAAGTACAAGGTGTTTACAGCGATGTCCTCTGACTCCTATTGGGCAGCTACAGAAACAGTCTTCAAAGAAGCATTTTTCATTCTTCAAACTGTCTGCCTGTAAATCATGAATGACCTGGAAGTATCCATCTGTCTTCTTGATGAGAATGCTGATAAGATCCAGTCTAAGGTTCCTAATGCCAAACAAAAACTGATATTTAGGCGATGGAAAAATCTGATTAGACAAGCAAAGAAAAACAATACATGTTTTAATATGATTGTGTTTGATTTATTATATAACTATATTCCAAATGCTTGTGATTCTATTACATTATTTGCATGAACTCATAATGAAGTTGCATAAGTTTAATTGCAAATATCACCTTTCAACAAGATTGTTTGTATCGTGGTTGGCATGGTTGTAGCACTGTCCGACCACGCCTGTCCTATTACCAGCCAGTGATCCTTGAAATATAAGCAAAGAACTGAGAAATCTTCAAACCTGTTGAGGAATTATTTGAAAGTTGATATAAAATCTTAAAGCTATAATGAAAAAAGAAAAATAGATTTAATGTTAAATTTAACCAATTTAATATTTACTTTAAAAAAGTTATATAAATAGTAACAGTACAGGTAACACTTTAGTATAGGGAACACATATTCAGTATTAATAATGACTTTTTACTCAATAAACTTCCTAAGTAGTTTACTGCTTATTAACAATTAGTAAGTTCCTTGTTCAGTTTAGGTATTAGATAGGATTAGGAATGTAGAATAAGGTCAAGCAGAATAATGCATTAATATATGCTTTATTTCATTATTATTATTATCATTATTGTTATTAGTATTAAAATGAAGAGATTAATTACTGTTTGTCTTATATTAGATGAGCTATAAAGAATGACGTCCCTGGGTCAACACAAGATATTTCATCATCATTATTATTATTATTATTATTGCAGTATAGTGATAGATTACTCTTGGTCTTATATTAGATATTGTATTATTATTGTTATTATTATTAATAATAATAATAATTAAAGCTGCAAGCAGCATTTACCGGGGTTCAAGCACATTAAGGCCTCTGAGGTGGTCTGAGCCAACCTGGATGCATGGATGACAGTTAAACACATCCAAAATGGAGAACAGGTTAACAGACAGACACACACACTGAAAGTAAATGATTAGACTAATATATGTATACTCTATAAGCATATGCTCACACACACACACACACACACACAAACATAGACACACATATACATGCACAAACATTTTGTTGCAGATATAGGTATTTGAAATAAGTGATAGGTGATAATAAACTTATTGCAAGTCTTTTCTTTTTAAGAGTTTAGATGTCATTTTCAGGTTAAACTGTAATCATAATGTGGCAAAATTTTAAAAAACTTATATATCTGTATGAACAAAATGGAAAACATTGACTCAATGAGATTTAAAATGTTATAACAGTTCATTTTTTAATGTTTTGGCATGAATTCATGAATCCTTTCAACAGTACTGTTCAACTTTACTGAATGAGCCCATTAGTGGTCTTCCGCTGCCATCCAGTGGTTATAAATTGCATTTACTCCAACAACACTGTGTTTTTAAACATAACTGTTATAGTGTTGTTGTTTTTTTGCCCAATCTCTCTTAAATTTTGCATGCTTGTTTAGAATGAAATTATGCATTATTTTACACAGTTTTGATAATTTGTGGGCTTTCTGATTGTATTAATATGCCTTTGTGTGCACTATGAAAAGAACATATTATAAAATGACTGGTTTATAGTTGCCCAAATGCAATTGTTCAACATGTTTTTGATAATTATTGACCTTCAGAGTCTAGAGAATTGTACTTCAGTGGTTTTATTGATTTTCATCTTAAACTGTATCACAAGTATGCCAAAGTAACTTTTTTAAATAATCTTTAATATTTAATTAACAGCTTTATTGACAACATTGGTCCCAGAGGCAAACTTGTTCAGAATGAGGAGATATATCATATGATATGAAGATTTGGTGTTTTTGAGTGAATATATGAGAATTTTCAAACAATTTGAGGCCATTTACCATAGAAATCTTGTGTTTTGAGACCTTTTCTACTGTTATAGCGCCACCTATGGTCTGATCTCCATGAAACTTTGCATGCTTGTTAAGAGTAACCTGTTACATGATTTCACTGAGTTTCATAAAGTTTTGAGTTTTCCTTTAGGTTTTATAGGCTTTGGGGTATGTTTGGCCACACTCCTTTTCTAAATTACCCCGTTACAGCTAACCAAAGGACAAAATTCAACATTTTTTTAATAATTATTGATCTAGAGAGTCCACAGAATATTACTGCAGTGGTTTGGTTCCGATCGGACAAAAAACCTAGGACTAGTTCGCAAAAGTAGGTTTTTAACATATTTGTGAATAACAATTGAACGATTTGATTGACAGCAATGGTTCTTGAGGCAAAGTTGTGCATTATGAGGAGATCTATCAAATGATATGCATATTGTGTTGATATGTGAAATACCACGTGATTACAGAGCCATAAAACTCGTTAGCGCCAACTAGTGGCCGATTTCTTTCAAAATTCTTACAGACCTTAAGGTTCATGAGTCAAACGTACCCAGCGAGTTTCGTTCCGATCAACATCCGTTAACCCTTTCAAATAGGTGCTTAAAATTGTTTGGCCAATGGCGGCCATGTTTTTTTGAGATATGCAAATGTCCTCATAGGTACTTGTGCCCCTTCAGACCAAGACACTGCATACCAATTTTCAAGTCGATCGAGCCAACGGTTGCCTAGTTATAGCAATTTATGTGTTTTTTCTATCTTATAGCGCCCCCAAGTGGCAGAGACGCACAATTTTTTTGATTTGACCAAAGATTGAGCTCATACATATGTGTACCAATTTTGGTGAACATATCTCATTCCGTTCAAGAGTTATAGTCAAAATAGCATTTGGCTAACGTTAGCATAGACGCTTTTTGGTGTACTGTTTCGCGTAAGAATTGAAATTTCCACTTTTTTTTGATAATTATTGATATTGAGTGTCCAGGGAATATTCATGAAGTGGTTTGGTTCTGATTGGTTGAAAATCCTAGGACTAGTTCGCAAAAATAGATTTCGGATATAGCTCGATTTTGCGAGAAAACGGTGCGTCGTAGACCCCAAAAAGGCGCCGTGCACTTTTGTTCGGGTTAACCCAAGGATTGCAACAATGCCATATTTTTGAGTCTATGGCTAACGGTTTACACTTTACGGCCAAAAAGGTCCAAAATTTTAGTTTTTTGCACTGTAGCGCCCCCGTTAGGCCGATTGGGCCGGTTCTTTGTATCTGAGTAGCGAGCAAGACTACTACGATCTGACCAAGTTTCAGCTCTCTAGGCCTTACGGTTTGGGCTGCACGTTCAGTTTTAAGGCGGAAGAATAATAATAATAATAATAATAAATATAGCTGCAAGCAGCAATAACGGGGCCAAGCACTACAGAAGCAAGCTTCAGACGAACGGCAGGAATGAGTAATTAAGACAGTTTTAAGATTATTTTAGGCAAAATGGCTTGAAAACAATCAACACAACAACTAGTAATAGGATTTATTGGCTTATCACGTGTAACCAATAGGTGGTGCTGTTACCAAATTAGTTTGGAACGGTCAGTGTGAGGTGTCGATGACACATACAAAGTTTGGTGCAAATATGTCAAAGCTTTGCAGAGATACAGCCTCAAATGCATTTTGGCACCCTTCAAGCAGATTTGTTGATGCGCTAAATGAGAACCGTTTCGTATGTCGACACGAAATCCATAACTTTTTGCCAGCATGTTCTGAAGATGAGCCACGTCAAATTTGGTGAAAATCTGACAAACGGTCTAGGAGGAGTTCGAAAAAGTAGGTTTTCAACATTAATCAAAATGGCGGACAGGAAGTTCAGCCAAATAAGGAAAACTTTGTATCTATATTCTCGACTTGACCCAAGGAATCTACAAAGACCAGCGTCATGTCAATAGCCAGATTTATTCAAAAGTTATTAGCCTTTACGTAAATTGAGTTATAACTTTTGACCACTAGGTGGCGCTGTTTCAAAATATTTTGAATACCTTCAGGGGATGGTGTTGTTGGCACATTCTGAGTTTCGTAATATTACACCAATGCATTTGTTTAGTATAGCATTTTATTTCACAAAACTGTATTGAAGTCAATGAGAATTTCATGTTTTGTTCTATTTTAGCGCCACCAAGAGGCTCAGTCCCACCATTTTTTTTATGTGTGCTCAGAGTGAGCCCATACATATGTGTGTCAATTTTGGTGAAAATATCTCAATTCACTTCAGAGTTATAGACATTTATATGAAAAAGCACGTAAAAAATGACTGACTCTTGACTTTGATTGAATATTACTACCCCTTACTATCAATATTTTGGCATTTGGGCGTTGGCATATAGCTATCGACCTATGTTTCCGAACTTCTGACGGTGGTTTCGTCTCGATCAGACAAGCGGTTTCGAAGATATAGCCAAATGTTTTTTAAGCGCTAAATCACAACGCTACACAAACCGAAAGGCAAAACCTAGCATGTTTGGTATCATAGGACTCGGTAAGGTTTCAGGAGTCCAATTTGATGAGTCTCGTGAAAATAAGTCAACCACACCCAAAGTTATAAGCATTTAAAAATAGAAGATCACCACTAGGTGGCGCTGTTTCGAAACTTCTCATACTCCTTCAGGACATTGTGCTGATGACCCATACCATGTTTCGTAACAATCCGTTGATGTGTTCAGAAAATACAGCATTTTAGCACAAAATTCAAAATGGCCGACAGTCAAAATGGCCGAAATGGTCAAATTGGATATCAGTCGACTCGGCATGTTGCCCTGAATCTAACAAGACCAATGTTATGATTTTTGGACAAACTGTTCAGAAGTTATAAGCAAAAATAGCAGTTTTTCATATCTCCGGATCAGTAGGTGGCGCTGCGCCCAATCACAGCATGTTGCCTCAGGTCATGCTTGTTATGACATGTACCAAGTTTGGTCTGAATAGGATAAGTCGTTGCCGAGATACAGCCTTACGACTGTTTTTGTAAGCACTACATAAAATTTGTTAGAGCGTTTATCGAAAACGGTTTGACGAATCAATTTGATTTGCATAACTTTTGGTCAGCACTGCCTGAGGATGATATGGTTTAATTTTCGTGTGAATCGGACAAACCGTCTAGGACGAGTTCGAAAAAGTAGGTTTTTAAAGAAATTCAAAATGGCGGTCATATTTCTATGACGGAAATGACTTCGTAGGGTGCAATCGAATCGGCATGAGCTCAGAAATCAGAAGAAAAAAGAATTTCGTTGATTGGCCTTAGGGTTAAAAAGTTATTAACAAAATTAAAGTGAAATTTTGGACAGTTGGTGGCGCTAGAGGGATTGACTTAGACACACCAAAATTGGTGTACTTAATGTTGGCACTGTCCTCTATCAGAATGTCAAACCATTACAACTTTCCCGCATTCGGTTCTATGGGCTGCCATAGACGCCCAGTCGGAAGAATAATAATAATAAATATAGCTGCAAGCAGCAATAACGGGGCCAAGCACTACAGAAGCAAGCTTCAGACGAACGGCAGGAATGAGTAATTAAGACAGTTTTAAGATTATTTTAGCCAAATTGGCTTGAAAACAATAAACACAACAACTAATAATAGGATTTATTGGCTTATCACGTGTAACCAATAGGTGGCGCTGTTACCAAATTAGTTTGGAATGGTCAGTGTGAGGTGACGATGACACATACAAAGTTTGGTGCAAATATGTCAAAGCTTTGCAGAGATACAGCCTCAAATGAATGTTGGCATCATTCCAGCAAATTTGTTGATGCGCTAAATGAGAACCGTTTCATATATAGACATGAAATCCATAACATTGGATGTCATGTTGGAACATTGAATGTCTGAAGATGATCCAAGTCAAATTTGGTGAAAATCTGACTAACGGTCTAGGAGGAGTTCGAAAAAGTAGGTTTTCAACATTAATCAAAATGGCGGACAGTAAGTTCAGCCAAATAAGGAAAACTTGGTATCTATGTTCTTGGCTTGACCCAAGGAATCTATTAAGATCAGCATCATGTCAATAGGCAGATTTATTAAAAAGTTATTAGCCTTTATGTACATTGAGTTATTACTTTTGACCACTAGGTGGCGCTGTTTCAAAATAATTTGAGTACCTTCAGGGGATGGTGTTGTTGGCACATTCTGAGTTTCGGAATATAACACCAATGCATTTGATTAGCATAGCCTTTTATTTCACATAAGTGTATTGAAGTCAATGGGAATTTCATGTTTTGTTCTATTATAGCGCCACCAAGAGGCTCAGTCCCACCATTTTTTTTATGTGTCATCAGAGTGCGCCCATACATATGCGTGTCAATTTTGGTGAAAATATCTCAATTCACTTCAGAGTTATAGACATTTACATGAAAAAACACATAAAAATTGACTGACTCTTGACTTTGATTGAATATTACTACCCCTTACTATCAATATTTTTGCATTAGGGCATTGGTGTATAGCTATCGACCTATGTTTCCTTCTTCTGACGGTGGTTTCGTCTCGATCAGACAAGCGGTTTCGAAGATATAGCCAAATGTTTTTTAAGCGCTAAATCACAACGCTACACAAACCGTAAGGCGAAACCTAGCATGTTTGGTATCGTAGGACTCGGTAAGGTTTCAAGAGTCTAATTTGATGAATCTCGTGAAAATAAGTCGACCACACCCAGAGTTATAAGCGTTTAAACAAAGAAGATCACCACTAGGTGGCGCTGTTTCGAAACTTCTCACACTCCTTCAGGACATTGTGCTGATGACCCATACCAAGTTTCGTAACAATCCGTTGCTGCGTTCTTAAAATACAGCATTTTAGCACAAAATTCAATATGGCTGACAGTCAAAATGGCCGAGATGGTAAAATTGGATATCAGTCGACTCGGCATGTTGCCCTGAATCTAACAAGACCAATTTTATGATTTTTGGACAAACTGTTTAGAAGTTATGAGCAAAAATAGCAATTTTTCATATCTCCAGACCAGTAGGTGGCACTGGGCCGAAACGCAGCAAGTAGCCTCAGGTCATGCTTGTTATGACATGTACCAGGTTTGGTCTGAATACGATAAATCTTTGCAGAGATACAGCCTTGCGACTGTTTTTGTAAGCGTTACGTAAAATTTGTTTGAGCGTTTAACGAAAACAGTTTGACGAATCAATTTGATTTGCATAACTTTTGGTCAGCACTGCCTGAAGATAATCTGGTTCAATTTTCGTGTGAATCGGACAAACCGTCTAGGACGAGTTCGAAAAAGTAGGTTTTTTAAAAAATTCAAAATGGCGGCCATATTTCTATGACAGAAAATGACGTCATAGGATGCAATCGAATCGGCATGAGCTCAGAAATCAGAGGAAAAAAGATTTTTGTTGATTGGCCTTAGGGTTAAAAAGTTATTAACAAAATAAAAGTGAAACTTTGGACAGTTGGTGGCGCTAGAGGCAATGTATTAGACCCACCAAAATTGGTGTACTTAATGTTGGCACTGTCCTCTATCAGAATGTCAAACCATTACAACTTTCCCGCATTTGGTTCTATGGGCTGCCATAGACTCCCAGTCGGAAGAATAATAATAATAATAATAATAATAAGAACGCCAACAAAAACAATAGGTGCCTCGCACCTTCGGTGCTTGGCCCCTAATAATAAGAACGCCAACAAAAACAAGAGGGTCCTACGCACCTTCGGTGCTTGGCCCCTAATAAAAATCCTAACAAATACAATAGGGTTTCAGCACTGCGTGCTTGAACCCCTAATAAAATAAAGTGATTAATTAATTTGTCATATTAGATGAGCTATAAAGAATGACGTCCCTGGGTCAACACAAGATATTTCATTATTATTATTATTATTGCAGTATATTGATAGATTACTCTTGGTCTTATATTAGATATTGTTTTATTATTATTAATAATAATAATAATAAAATAAAGTGATTAATTACTGTTTGTCTTATATTAGATGAGCTATAAAGAATGAAGTCCCTAGGTCAACACAAGATATTTCATTATTATTATTATTATTATTATTATTATTATTATTATTATTATTGCAGTATATTGATAGATTACTCTTGGTCTTATATTAGATATTGTATTATTATTATTAATAATAATAATAAAATAAAGAGATGAATTACTGTTTGTCTTATATTAGATGAGCTATTAAGAATGAAGTCCCTGGGACAACACAAGATATTTCATTATTATTATTATTATTATTGCAGCATAGTGATAGATTACTCTTGGCCTTATATAAGATATTGTTATTATTATTACAAGAATATGAATACAAGAATATGACGTCCCTGGGTCATCACAAGAATATGACGTCCCTGGGTCATCACAAGAATATGACGTCCCTGGGTCAACACAAGAATATGACGTCCCTGGGTCAACACAAGAATATGACGTCCCTGGGTCATCACAAGAATATGACGTCCCTGGGTCAACACAAGATATTATTATTTGTATTATTATTACTACAATATAGTAAGAGATTAATGATTGTTTTAAATTGGATATTGTATTATTATAATAATGATTATTATTTAAATACAGTCATTCATAAATGTGTGTCATACTGTATATTGGACGGGTTAATGATGTCGCCGGGTCAACACAATATATTTCCTTGTTGTTTATGGACGACAAACCCCCCATCCATCCGCAAAAGTGTTTAGCCTTTCTTTCACAGAAGGATTAGTATCAGCATCTGCTAAACGAATACATGACAAAAGTGATATAAATAATCGTACAAAAAGATCCGACGACGCGATCACGGGGGAAACGCCACACCGGACCGGGGCAAAACGATCGTGGGCACCTTCCTGTCCGATAGGATCGGGGTTTGGCGATTTGGACCTTAATATATGCGCAGTTCAGCGAATGTTCGCGTCAGTTATGAATAATATATTAATAAAAATAATATATTATGCTGAGCAGGGATGGACACATTTGAAATGGCACATTTTAAATAATATGCACTTACCTTTGTAAAATGAAGGCGACGTCAAAGCACACAATTCAAATAGTGGCGCGCAAGCTGAGGCTGGGCACATGTCACGTGACGTGAGTAATCTGATTGGTTGCTCAAATTTACCTTAAGCACCTCCCTTGTTGACCCAGGGACGCGTCGAACTCGGCAGAATCAGGACGTGCCACCACCGCCATCCAAACAGTGAGGGCAACTCAGTGGCCACCATTGGTCCTCCTAGACATACACCACTACCACTGTTCTGTACAGATCTCCCAAATTGGGATTTAACTGTTCAAGTAGGCTGTATTCATCAGTATTAATCAAGCTTGTATTAGTACAGTAGTAGGGAAGGAGACAGAAAGGTGATCATATCTGCCTTCTATTGGTGCTGTTCATCAGGGGTGAGTTTAACAACACTCAACAGCAGGTAAAACAGCATTAAAATGTCAGCAACGCTCCAAGGCATGTGCAAGTAAGCAGTTTTTACTAGTGTGGTGGGATGACCTTAAGGGGTCAACAGTAACCAGGCAAAACTGAACCTACAAAAGAAAATGAACAACAGTGGACAATGCAGGTGATACAGACACAAATCAGCATTTTAACACAATAACTATTAACCCAGATTCTTTGGGGCCTACACTCTCCTCTCACCCTCTGGGTCTCGAATTTACAGAACAAAAGAAATAAAACAAACAAAAGTTTTAAATCTAAAGTAAACGGTAACTGTGCATCATTAAAAGGGAAAACAAAGTCTATTACAACAAAGGAACAAAAATATAAAAACGCATCAATTAAATAAAATGTAATTTAAAATCATTAAAAGTTCCCTTTATGTTTAACAATACCTCTAACATCCACTATTTTCGACTGGGACAGTCAGGCAACCATCAGTCAGGCAATAATCCAGCCACAACAATAAAACAGAAGAATAAGATCATTAAAACAAACTCCTAAAAACTAGGTCATTAATATTACAAAACTACTACCTTCTTAATCGGTATATTATGTTCAGTTCTCAACGAAGCTCCAGCAGTATTTAATATAACTGCTTACCTGCTGCCTTTCTTTTAAAGAGTAACTAAACCCTAAACCAACTTTTTTTAGTTAATGATCTGTAGGAATGGGGCTTTATTAGTGCTGTTCATTGATTCGAGTAACCTTTTTGACATTTGAGTATAAAGTGTTTTAATTCTACAATATATGGTGTAAAAATGTCTGAGTGCTGCCCTCTTCAGGTTGAACGGTGGCTACTGCAGTTGATTTTTCCTATTGGATGTTGTGGTGGCAAGTGACGTAAGCGGTGGCAGGTGACGCCTGCTCACCACGCCCCTTGGTACGAGCTACCACACCCATGGCATTATAAAACCATCTTGTTCCGTCAAAATTACTGTAGTAGTGAGTTGGAGTTGCGAGTATTGAAAACGACAAGGATAGACTATTATAGCATCTATTTAGCATAGCATTTATATAGTTATTTAGATTATTTCGTGTAGCCTATGTAGTTAATTAGCATAGTTGTTAGTGTAACGTTAGTATTGTATAGTTAGTTAGTAGCATAGTATATAATTGCATCAGTTAGGATAGCTTCAAGTCGGCGTAGATTTATCTGTATTTAGTACAGTGGTCAAGATGGTATGTAGGTGTAGTGTTGCTGGTTGAGACTGCTGGACTGCATAGTTTTCCAGCAGACTTTAAAATTAAGCGCCAGTGGTTGCAAGCACTTGGCATGAAATACTGCGAGTTCCCGCCTAGAGCTGGAGTGTGCAAACTGCATTTTACGCGGGATTGCTTCTCCAATGCAATGGAGGTGGAAATGGGCTTCTAAACACAGCTCGCGCTGAAAAGCGACGCGGTGCGGGAGTTAAGACCGCAGTTTGAGCCAGCGGCTCGAATTGATATGAACAGACACCTCGACATCCTCCACTTCAGGTGAAGGTGGGGGAGAAAAGTCCTCTATTTCAAATGAAAGCTCTGTTGCAAAGCTACTTGCGTCACTACAGTCACTCTCCACCAGTGTTTGGAATAACGGCGTTTAAAAGAACGGCGTTAGGTAACAACGTTATTTTTCAGTAACACGGTAATCTAACTAATTACTTTTCCCCTCGTTACAACGCCGTTAACGTTACTGAACATTAAATGCGGTGCGTTACTATGCATTGATTTAATAAACTATGCAATCCGAACGCACCCCTGGCTCACACAGCGAGTGAGCAGGTTGGTTAATGACGAGATAAGCGGTTGTGATTGGCTAAGAAAGAGTCATGTGTTTCATGGTAGCCAATCAGAGCCAGTGTTTTTACACACATGCCGGCACACGGGGCTGCGCCAACGGCGCCTAACACACACGCGCAACAGCTACACAGAGATTCGCAGCAGAGATGGCGAGTCAGGAGCAAGCCGATGAAAAGGTGGCATTTTCAAGGTGAAGATATAAGCACTACTTCAAATTAAGTGTGGTCAAAGGCAAGAACGTGCATGTAATGTGTGCATGTAAAAGTGGCCAAAACACTTTTCTTACAAAGATAATACTTGAAGTGCAGGATAAAACTCTTGCTGTCTGTTGACGTGCAATAAATATAGAAAGTTATGTACCTGTCTGTTCCACTCATTTCAACTGACTTGTGAAAACTGCAAAAAAAAAAAAAAAAAAAAAAAGGACAAATTCTCTGACATGTAGCAACTTTTTTTTTTTTTTTTTTACAGTAACGCAAATAGTTACTTTCCCTGGTAACGAGTTACTTTTAGTATAGAGTAATTCAGTTACTAACTCAGTTACTTTTTGGAACAAGTAGTGAGTAACTATAACTAATTAAAGTAACGTTCCCAACACTGCTCTCCATTTTATCGACTCTGATGGCAGCTGTCAATCAATCCGTCACTGCGGGTCTCAGGTTCATGCCCCACCCGCTCAGCCCCACCCTCAGTTCCTCCCCTCTATCTCCTCTGTGCTCTGCCCACTTTTTAGGATTTTTCAAATATTGCCAGTGGGTGGAGTCAGTCTCGGACCAGGGGTTTAGTTACCCTTTAAGCACTCTATCTGCCACAACAAAATATGCTCTTTTAATGCCTGTTACAAAATGTATTCGGTCTTCTTTATTAATCAGATTAATGTTTAATCGCTGTATTAGGCTATATAGGTCATCTGCGGCTGGCTTTGAGTTTCATTGCGTTTAACTAAATAAGGCCTTCATTGCTCAGATAACAAAAGTCACTAGGATTTTTTGTGAAGGTACGTCTGACCAGTTATACAGCAATGAGTCAGAACATCTGAGCTGAATTTAATGAAACATTAAAGGTCCCGTTCTTCGTGATCCCATGTTTTAAACTTTAGTTAGTGTGTAATGTTGTTATTAGAGTAAAAATAATATCTGTAAAATTCTAAAGCTCAAAGTTCAATGCCAAGCGAGATATTTTATTTAACAGAATTCGCCTACAAAAAACGACCCATTTGGACTACAGTACATCCCTCTAGTTCCTGCAGTAATATGTCACTAAA
The DNA here is from genome assembly GCF_003368295.1 of Carassius auratus. Classification (NCBI taxonomy): domain Eukaryota; kingdom Metazoa; phylum Chordata; class Actinopteri; order Cypriniformes; family Cyprinidae; genus Carassius; species Carassius auratus. The sequence goes on along the minus strand of NW_020525162.1, from coordinate 89,256 downwards.
ACAGTTTTTTGAATAACCTCTGCCCACAGGAATACACAAACAGGGGGGCGTGTGCTTGTTGTGCTCCGACGGAGAAGAAGGAAGAGTTGCGTTCGTGTTTGTCGCCATGTTGTCGAAACGCTGTAATTTTTATCTCGGAGTCCAATCACCTTTGTTTGGCCTTCCCAGGGACGCTGTACTTGGAGATTAATGGTTACAATTTATGTTTAACCCTCTGGGGTTCTTCAATAATTATGATAAATTTTTTCCCATTGAATATAATAGAAAATGTATATATATATATATATATATATATATATATATATATATATATATATATATATATATATATATGTAATTTTTTTTAATTTTTTTATTAATGCGGTATTTTATTTTAAAGTACAGCCAAGGCCTATAGAAAACAATTTTTGAAATTAGCTTGGTGCCATCTGGTAGACAAATTAAGCGTTTTAATCATGCAATACCACATTTTTACCACTATAGAGAATACAGCTCTCTGTAGAAAGGCTTGTGAATTCTAGTGATTTTTGCACATATTTGCCTATTTATTTCAGGTTGTGCATTTTAATATATAATCACAGATTCTCAAAGACAATTTTTGTCAAGTTTTTTCTGTTGTTGTTGTTTGATTGGTTTAAATGGTAATTTCAAGTGCCAGTTTTACTTTATAATACAGTCAAACCTGAACATTGCACTAGAAAGAGAACAAATAGAAAGCATTTTGTTACCCATTGTTTTAATCCTAACTTAATAAAGAAAAATTACATTATTTCAATCATAACATATTTTTATTAACCTTTAATTAGAGAAAGACATAGTAAGTGACTTTTGAATTTTGGACCCAATGTCTCCCCTTTATTTTATTCATTGATTTTATTTCACATATTCTCATATTTCTCTGTTACAGGCTCACCAGTCTAGTATTTCCTTGTGTGTGTGTCAACAGGTGCTGCAATAGGCCTGGAGGTTACTAGGGAAGAATTCCATCCTTTGACCTTACTGTGCATGCGTGCGCGCATGCGCGCGTGCTTGTGTGTGTTTGTGTGTGTGTGTTCAAGAGAGACACATGGTGTGTGACTTTTGCATTTTGGATTCAATGTCTCCCCTTTATTTGATTCATTGATTTTATTTAACATATTCTCACATTTCTCTGTTACAGTTTCACCAGTCTCATATTTCCCTATGTGTGTGTGTGTGTGTGTGTGTGTGTCTATTTTGCAATCTTGATGGCTTACAGCCTCATGCTTTCATTGCTATGCACTTTATTTCTTACATTGATGAATAATTGCTTTTATTTCACACATTTCCCAAAATTAGCTTTTTCAATGACACACTGTCATTCGTGTGCGTGTGTTTTTGTGTGTATAAGTGTGTGTGTGTGTGTAGTGTGAAGACCCTGAGTGTGATTGTAAGACTGGAGCCAGACCGTCTGGACTGAGGGACGACTTCTCCGTAAGAAAACAAAGGACTTTCCTGATAATTAACATTTGAACACTCTCTTGAATACCCTCCATCATAAGTAATGGTACCACCAAAGACGCACCACACCTAGTAGTTCACACCTCACCATCACACTCCCTCCACTTAGTTTCACTCAGAATTGCCAATAGTATAATATTCTGCATTAATGCAAGTGAAATTTACGGTCATTTGAATTGTCCCAGGGCGACTGGTACAATGGTCTCAACCTTAGAAAAGTAGATTAAAACATAATACAGATCCTAAGAGTTAAGAGATATTTTGATTACTGTAATGGGAGTGCCCTTTTCCAGGGTCTTCCATGTAAATTACCTTCTTTTCCTATTGAGGTGTAAACTACCCTGGTCTGGGACCTGACCTAATCAAATTCCAATTATTAGTTTCGGTCTTAATCTCGGGGGATATGTTTGTCTTGGTTTGAGGTATTTAAAGGATTGCAGCGAAAGGATCAGGGCGATTCTGTAGCCAGAAAGCCCGTAGTGTGGTGTGTCTCTTCACTTCATACTATGTATTTTCTAAGGTCAGGTATGCATATTTTACTTTGATTAATCTTTGACAATTTGATGTTTTCTAGTGCTATGATTTGATATGTTTCAATTGGATATGTAATTGGCAGAACACATATTTACCTGACTGATAATAAATTGTTACATTTGATTTTATTCTGTTTTACTTTGTGATTATTGACTCTAGTAGATTACGTTGTATCCTTGTTAGCAACATGAGCACCCGAATGAACGAGTTAATATAAAAGTAGAAGTTAATTAGAATAAATGTCAAAAGAATACTAATTAAAAAGGCAAACAACCAATTTGCATTTCAACCTAAATTCAAGGTCATACTAAAATGGAGTCAGATTACATAATAAAATGAAGTCAGATTTGACTTGAACTTAAACTGAATAACTCTACACGCTGAAAGACCGAACAGGCAGGAAACCTTCATCCAGCACCGGATACCTTCCTTGGGCCGAGTGCCTGGACCTTACAAAGTGGTGACCCCGACATGATTTTTTACGACCACTTAGACTTTTCAAATCCTGTCCCCAATTTTCGGGGGTGTTCATATACCAAGTACCAATAAAGTCACCAAGTTTCTGACCATTCCGATGAAGCTACGATTTTTAACATTTAAAAAAATATATATTTCGGGTCATAAATGACCGAAGAACCCCAGAGGGTTAACTCGGTTCCCGAAAATTTTAATCCACATGTAAAACTATGTGCAGCACATTTTGCTGAGGACAGCTTTCTCAATCTCAATCAAGTTTAATGCCGGATTCTCACAAAGATTAATGTTGAAAGATGGAGAAGTTCCCTCTTTGTCTGGAGAAGGCGTTGTTTATGTACCACAACCAGTAAGTGTATTTTATTATTTAAGTTGGTGCGTTTAACAGTTTCTGTAACTTATTACACAAAGGGCCACGCTGTTAAGCTTTGTTAACTAGATGTTAGTGCTGTGCAAAAAAATCGAATGCGATTTTCATGCGCATCTTGTTAGTAAAAACGCTCCTGTGATTAGAAGTACATGCTCCTGCCCACTTGCTTCTCAAAACTAGCCCAATCGAGTTTCCAGGAGGGCAACGTGCGCTCAGCTGCTGTCGATTTACAGCACAGGAACCGCTGGCACAATCACAACTCATAATGTATATTTCTAAAGGAGGGACTTTATAGAACAAGGAAGTCATCAGCCCATTTTTATGACAGTGAAAACAACGGTATACAGCAGGGCTGCCAACTTTTGAGTTCATCTTAGAGTGAGATCCACTGCGCTAACCACTGCGCAGTGGATAAGACGCATGCCTTTGGTGTGAGAGACCCGTGTTCGAATCCACTGTGAGACACCAATGTGTCCCTGAGCAAGACACTTAACCCCTCGTTGCTCCAGAGGCTTGTGACCTCTGACATATATAGCAACTGTAAGTCTTTGGATAAAAGCGTCAGCTAAATGAATAAATGTAATGTAATGTAATGAGATTTTGGGGGCAGGGTTTTGTTATGGGGGAGGGGCTTATTGAGGGGCATGGCTTGGTGTGGAAAAAAATACAAACACCAAATCCTTGCATTAGCAAAAGTGTATTAAGTATATCGTCGCTGCCCAATGAAACTCACGTATGTCCAATACAGTTACTTTTCAGGAAGTGAAAAAAACAATGTATTTCAAAAGCAGTTGAATGTAGCGTTGTCATACTTGGTACGGCATCTTTACATGTAACCATACTCTTGCCAGTGTAATGATATAATCCACATTTGACCAAAATTGAGTTTAAATGGACATACGTGCATATTTTACAGTAACGGTGGTCGATACGCATTCTTCCGATCATTAATTAGAACGGCCAAGTCGCGTTTCATATTGACAGATGAAAACGCTCAGTTTATAAAATAGCCTACGTCTTAGTTTATTAAATACGCTTAGTTTATTTAATATTAATTATAAATTTATTAAATGTCTCTTGCAAACTATGAAGGGACAATGAATCAATACACTGACATGGTAATGCTAGACAGATACTTTGTTTGCACAGTCCTACCATAATTTTGTCACTCCTAGACGTACGTCTGGCGTCAGGGGGAACGCGTTTACTTCGATGAAGGAAAGTCACTGTCTCACCAGGCTATGTTTATTTGGCAATGTATTGCAGAAAAGAAAAGTGAAAATGAAGATGCAGTTCCAGTAAACTCCAGTTACCAGTTCATGTTTATTCTTCAGGTGATTCAAGCAATACCAACTAATCAGACTCAATACTGACATTACAGGTGGAATTATAAAATAGCAACAGGCCTTAAAGGGATAGTTCACCCAAAAATGAAAATTCTGTCATCATTTACTCACCCTCAAGTGGTTTCAAACCTGTATGAATTTCTTTTTTCTGCTGAACACAAAATAACTTTGGAAAAATTTCTGTAACCAAACAGTTGATGGATCCCACTAACTTCCATAGTAGGAAAAAATTAATCTATGGAAGTCAATGGGGTTTGGTTACAGACATTTTTCAAAATATCCTTTCTTTTCAGAAAAAAATAAATTCATACAAGTTTGAAACAACTTGAGGGTGAGTAAATGACGGGTGAACTATCCCTTTAATGCAAGATTTTAATCATGTCTTTGTTAATGGAGATGATGATTTTGCAATTGTACTGTCTTGATTAATGCTTAATTTGCTATAAAGTTATATTATGCTATACAGATGTACTGTAACCTAAGTAGTAATAATGCTTTTGCTTAAGTACAAAGATGTAACCCTGTGATTAATGCTATATGGAAAATGTATTGTGTAACTTCACTAACATTAAGAAAACTGCTTACTTGCATGAAATGTATGTAGTGACTGATTTAGAGTAGAAACACTTATGTATTAGAAATAGTTTTTATGATAAATGGACAATATAGTATTTAAGGTGTATTTCACCGACTGTTAAGAGGAAAAAGAAGAGGAAAAGGGCTAAAGCAATGCGACGTAAACAACTGAAAGCCTCGGCAGAGGAGTTGGCAGCACTCCAGGTGATGACATCAGAAGAACCAGCGTTCGACGTCTGGGTATAAAAGACTGAGAGAGAGACCGACGGATACTGAACAAGCACAGTGTCCCTCGACGCCTGATACCAGCTGATTATACCTTGATTTTGTAACTTTACTATTGTACTTTGATATAACTTTTGTTAATTTTAATAAAACTTGTATTTTATTATTGACAAGTTATGGTCTGCAAGAGTAGTAATTTAAGAGCCGTAAGCAAGAACTGACCACAGGGAAGTCTACTGAGCAAGATGTAAGTATTTTTGAAATGCTTATAGTTTTGTCCAGGGTCGACTTTCCTTACCTACCTGAGAATAATAAAGAAATAGGTAAAAGGTGTATAGATAAAGGAGACACCATAAAACATCTTTCTGGTCAGAATTGGCTGATAGGAATTCCAAAAATTTCAACTGATAAGACCAAGTCATTTTAAAACATGCAAATAAACAATTACATGACAATACACAATAAATAGAACATTTAATTAATAAATGAATCAGTAAGTCAGGACAGCCCATTCATCCAGGTAGTGAAATTGCATCACTCATGGACAAGTGCATTGTAAAATGGATGGAAGTCCTTGGGTAAAACATGTTTCAGTTCTTGAAGGTGCTTGAACTTCAGGGCTTTAATTTTTGGGGCGGATGTATAGAGTGGGGCCACGATGACACACGTCTTCCTCAGGGATGGGGATGTGAAGGGTTGCCAGTCGTCACAGTGTAGTAATTTAAACTCCATACTGCCATCCACATTGTATCTAATAGATAGATACAAGAAAAGAAGGGGGCAGAGGTGTCGGGGGACACAGGTCACAGAGATAAGAGGGAAACAAAAGCATGTTTATATTTATGAAAACAAATATTTTAATATGATATGGCTAATGTTTCATGTATTTGTGAAAAAATGATATTCAAGCCATGATTTACTCACCCTCAAGCCGTTCGAGATGCATCTTTTTTCAGACGAACACATTTTCAGTTATTTCAGAAAAAGTCTTAGATCTTTCAGTGGTTATAATGTGAAGCAATGGGGTCCGGCTGCTTCAAGTCCGAAAATGTGCCTGCATCCTTCACAAAAATAATCAATCCGGCTCCAGGGGGATAAATGAAGGCCTTCTGAGGGTAATCTGTGCGGTTTTTTCATAAAAATATACATATTTAAAACTTTATAAACGAAAATAACTGGCTTCCGGCGGAGGTCTGTTCCTACACGTAGAGCAGCTGTTACTACACGTAGCCATTGTTAACTGAGAAGATGCACAAATCCACTTCATTTGCAGCGTTTATTGGCGCATCTTTTCAGTTAACAATGGCTATGTGTAGTAGCCTAACAGCTGCTCTATGTAAAATCACGCACCTGATGGAATTTACCGCTGATTAGAGAACTAGCTTGAGATGCGCATTAACGATCGGCCGATCGTGATCGGAGCAGCCCTACATTTCAGTAATGAATACAATGTAGACTTAATTGTTTGGCTGACTCAATTCTATTTTCCTACAAACCTTCCTCCTCATTGCTGACCCTCGCAATCGCCTCAATAACAGCCCTATCATAGTTAACATACATCAGTTCACACAGCTCCACTGTATTTCAAACTGTATTTACCATGGTAAAGTGTCTGACAACAATAAATATTCTTATTAGAATAAAATTGCCTCATTTTTTAACTGTAGACCTGTAGCTGAATAGTTTGGCCTACTACGCTGCTGAAATGTAATGTTGGTCATTATGGTGGAAATTAATATTTAATAACAAATATTTTCTGAAGTGGTACTTGGTATAAAAAGTTTGAGAACCAATGGTTTAAAGAAATGGTATAATATGAAATCCTGCTTTTTAAGAACTTTTCAGTAAACTCTTTCTTCTTTCCCCTTGTAGAGTCATCAAGGATCCAGCTTGTTCTTGAAACATTGGTAAGAAATTGTTCAGCTGCTACATTGCACCGTCACTTCTGCTAGAGATGCTTTGACCTTTTGTGATAGGTTTTGATTGTACTTAGTTTAATAAAAATTTACTGAATTAGATTTTACTTATTTTACTACACTGTATTGCTAGTGTTCTGATTAAAACAGTGTAACCGGCGGAGGTCGGAGCGCGTTCATGGATTCATTTTCATTTATAAAGGTTTAAATATGTATACTTTTACGACAAAACCACACGGATTACCCTCAGAAGGCCTTTGCTTATCCCCCTGGAGCCAGATGGATTACTTTTGTGAAGGATGCATGCACATTTTGGAACTTCAACGATGTGGACCCCATAACTTGACATTATAACGACTGAAAGACTTAAGAGATTTTCTAAAATAAAAGTGTGTTTGTCTGAAAAAAAGATTGACATATGCATCTGGAACGGCTTGAGGGTAAGTAAATCATGGCTTAAATATCATTTTTGGGGTGAACTATCCCTTTAAAATGTCTTAATTTAGCCACATACAATTTGATGGGTTACTACTTGGAAATGTGACAGCAGTTTCTTGGATCAAGGGAACCAAAATAACATGTGTGACAGGTTTTCATCTTAATGTGCAACACATCAATAGGCTTTAGCTTGCTGTATAGGTAGCTGCTACTGAAAGAAAATAATTTAAGCCTAAAGTACCTACCCTCATTGGCAGCTGTCTGAGAACTGTCACTTTCAAGTGAATCTAAGAATGACAGAGTGAAAAACTAGTTAACATTTCAGTAGGGCTCCTCCGATCACAATCGGCCGATCGTTAATGCGCATCTCGTCAGTAAAGCTGGTTCTCTTATCAGCGGTAAATTCCCTCAGGTGCCTGATTTCACATAGAGCAGCTGTTACTACACGTAGCCATTGTTAACTGAGAAGATGCACAAATCCACTTCATTTGCAGCGTTTATTGGCGCATCTTTTCAGTTAACAATGGCTATGTGTAGTAGCCTAACAGCTGCTCTATGTAAAATCACGCACCTGATGGAATTTACCGCTGATTAGAGAACTAGCTTGAGATGCGCATTAACGATCGGCCGATCGTGATCGGAGCAGCCCTACATTTCAGTAATGAATACAATGTAGACTTAATTGTTTGGCTGACTCAATTCTATTTTCCTACAAACCTTCCTCCTCATTGCTGACCCTCGCAATCGCCTCAATAACAGCCCTATCATAGTTAACATACATCAGTTCACACAGCTCCTTTACAGAGACCCAGCCGGCACATGACCGACCTTCAATGTTGAAATATGGTTGAAATAAGGTCAGTTGGGGTTTCAACATTGAAACAACGTTGATTCAACGTTTAAAGCTGAATGGTTGAAAAACATCCAGCACATGACCAACTTTCAATGTTGAAATATGGTTGAAATAAGGTCAGTTGTGGTTTCAACGTTGAAACAACGTTGATTCAACGTTTAAAGATGAACGGTTGAAAAACTTCCAGCACATGACCAACTTTCAATGTTGAAATATGGTTGAAATAAGGTCAGTTGTGGCTTCAACGTTGAAACAACGTTGATTCAACGTTTAAAGATGAACGGTTGAAAAACTTCCAGCACATGACCAACTTTCAACATTGAAATATGGTTGAAATAAGGTCAGTTGTTTTTTTGATTTTTTTTGTTAGAATTTGAGTCGTGACATGTCAATGGAGAACAAAAACTGTGAACACAAGAAGGGTCAGGTGTTCTGTGAGGTCCTGAAAACATCCTGGCAAAATGAGGTAAGAAAATCGCTAAGGTTATCTTTATTATCTTTTGAAAATAGTAAAGTATTACCAGAGTTTACAAATGGGTAGCTTAAAGGACATGTAACCTGCAGATAAATAAATAGCCATGTGTTTATTTTTGCATTGCTTTATCACAGATGATCAAGTTAGATGCTCACCCAGTGTGTTGCTGGTAGGTTATGTGTTAATGTCTGTCTTTTAGAGATTTTCCCATATTTTCCTGATATGAATCCCATGCATTAGGTGTGTTATATATGTTTGTATTCTTATAATAGTTTCAAAGTGTTTTCTGAAACATATAAGTGCAAATGTCGGTATTTAAATAATATAATTTTAATGAATTAATAAAAAAAGGATTGTTAAAGCCATGGTTCTCAAAGTGTCAGGCCCCCTCTAGTTGTTATGCAGGTGAAACACTAAATTAAACTAATTAATGTTAATACATTTTAACTTAATCTTTGAGTAAGTTTTTTTTTTTGCACATTTAGGTATGTTACAGTTAAAGTACAGTACAGTTTTGTAACTTTTGTTACATAATTACATTTAAAATTACATTTTAATTTAAACTTTCTTTTTCATTTACCTGTGTATAACCACAGTTGTAGTGTTAATGTTCAAACTGTATTTACCATGGTAAAGTGTCTGACAACAATAAATATTCTTATTAGAATAAAATTGCCTCATTTTTTAACTGTAGACCTGTAGCTGAATAGTTTGGCCTACTACGCTGCTGAAATGTAATGTTGGTCATTATGGTGGAAATTAATATTTAATAACAAATATTTTCTGAAGTGGTACTTGGTATAAAAAGTTTGAGAACCAATGGTTTAAAGAAATGGTATAATATGAAATCCTGCTTTTTAAGAACTTTTCAGTAAACTCTTTCTTCTTTCCCCTTGTAGAGTCATCAAGGATCCAGCTTGTTCTTGAAACATTGGTAAGAAATTGTTCAGCTGCTACATTGCACCGTCACTTCTGCTAGAGATGCTTTGACCTTTTGTGATAGGTTTTGATTGTACTTAGTTTAATAAAAATTTACTGAATTAGATTTTACTTATTTTACTACACTGTATTGCTAGTGTTCTGATTAAAACAGTGTAACTGGGGGCTCTGAAAACACTGCTTGTGTTAAAAAGGCACGCTGTAAACAAGCTTTTATTTTGAAGTTTTCTGGTGATCAGCCAGTGTTTGAATGTGATGTCATCGCAGCAACCTAAAGACACTACGCTCCGCCCATTTCCAGCAGGTGGCAGTGATTAGTGTTTGGTAGAAATAGCCTGCACCGAGTAGGTGAAAGCAAATGTACTCGAGGTGTTGGTGTTGTGTGCGTATGTTAGATGAACCAAGTAAGTTTATTTATGTACTTCAGCTTTTGATAGCTGTGACCCTTCTGAATTTTAGTTGATATTTATTGTTTAAGGTACTTTAAATGCAATTACTGGCTGTCATCACACATTCTTATGTAGGTTGTTCATTTAAGTGTATATTGCTACCTTTGTATGAATTTACCTACTTTATTGATTTGTTTATACTAATTTGTTGTTATATCTTTTGTTAAAGACCACACCCAGATGGAAACACCAATGTAATGTCTGCAACATTTGTGAAGAAAATAAATGCATCAAAGACTTAACCTGCATCTTTATGTCTCTTACCAGACATCTGTGGTGAACTAGTCCCCCCACTGGCAACCCCAACTGGTCTAGTTGTACCAGTTTCCTTTAGCTTGTGAATAATTTGTTAATCTTGTACATTTTCATCTGAATACATTAAGTGTTTAATGAATAGTGTTGTCCACTTTGTTTCCAACCTCACTGTTACTGAACTGTAAAATGAAAATATTGTGTGATTTATTTTGCATTCAGTTTTCAGTTAAATATATTTCACAATATCAAAGTTACTGTGAAACGAAACATTGTGAACATACCTAAACTCATTGGTTAAATCTTATGTGCCCTCCAGAAGTTTGTGCTCTGCAAGTGAATGACTCCTTGTGGTGCCATCCCAAAGAAGTTCAAAATCACTCTCCCTGACCTTTTCCTGGACTGTGCCCAGCTGGTGGAATGACCTCCCAATCTCAATCCGAACTGCTGAGTCTTTACTCATTTTCAAGAAACATTTTAAGACTCCTCTTTTTCACTGGAACTTAACCAACTAATGCTAGCACGTTTCCTTCATATCTTGTCTTTCATATAAAAAAAAAAAACTGGCTATGCGTTCTGTGCTAGACTAACTGAGACTTGTCATGGCACTTGTATACTGTTGTTGTTGTTCGCTTGTTGACCTGACTGCTTCTGTTGTTCTTATTTGTAAGTCGCTTTGGAAAAAAATCGTCTGTTAAATGATTAAATGTACATGTTTATACAGGACGGTACATAAAATGCACAAGTGGGAGAGAGTGGAGGGGACGGCGTCAGAAAGGACCTAGCGCTGGGACACTTTCAAGGATCACCCGAACCACACTATATACACGAGGCTGCTGGTTCTAACATTTTAGAGTGCCCTGCGGTAGAAATCTCATTCTGCGTTCCCCACAGTAAAGAAGACACAGTCCGGGGGGGTTCCCGTTAGAAATCAACTGGTTGAAGGTTCCCTGCTTGTACTGTGCAACACATTTTCACTGCACAAATGTACACCACTCTTGTAATGAGACACATTACTAAAACATGTTTTTGACAGAAACTGTAGTTTTTCCACCCAAATAAAAGATCCACTGGTTTCAGTCCTAAAGGTACAAGGGTTTGTCTTGTAAGTGCTGCAAAAATTATGCATTTATGTGCCAAATTTTTTCACAAAAACCTTTAAATATTATTGTATTTGGATTGTTCTACTACATGTTTTTAGCATTACCTCCATGCATAGGCTAGTCTGCATAATAAAGTGTGGGATTATTTTCATCTGTTTTATACAGTATGTTTCCAAAATTAAACTGCTGTTTGACAATTTTGAGCATGTGGTAGTTTATTGAATTTGTTTGTAAAGCCATTGCTACCAGTCATTAGATTTTAAGCCTTGCATGTACCGTGTTGATCTAAATGCCCACTAGGATCTAGGTGTATTTATACACGGTGCAAGGTACGACGGGGAAACAACGTTGATTAACTTTTCAAAATCAACACCTCATACGTGGTTTTCATCGGACAGCGACTATATATTGATTGTCAAAGTATTTAGTATATGTACAGAATTTCTTGGGGGATTTACATTTTACAGAAATAGGATTAAAATCCATACTAATACCACCACCAGTCAAATATCTGGACATGATTGATGAGTTGTGATTGATATAAATAAAATATTTCTAATAAGGGATGTCATTGACTTGACATTCTTTTTTTAGAAAACAATAATTAACATTAAACGTACAATATGGAATTTTTGGCCACCAGGGGTCACTCAATCAAAATAATAACATAAGACGTATTTTGATGACGTCGGGAAAGAGCGTAAGGCTCATGGGAGTTGTTGTTCATTGGAACACGCGCTCTGTCGTTCCCTATCATTCCTCACTCATTCTAAATTAGTATTTTGACAATCACATCTTTTCAAACGGAGAGACTGTTTCAAGGGCAACAACATAAACAAACGTTACTGCGCATGAGCGCTTTTGTGGACCTAACTTAACTTCCGGTAGACTTCCAAATAGAATCAATAACAACAGCCAAGTCCCTCTAGAGTAGATATTTTTTGGTAAACAAAATGTTTGAGGCGTGGATCAGACGGACTTAATAAAAATGCAAATTCATTATTTGCGCGAGAAATAAGAGGTTTCCCCAGTAACAGCTGTAAACGAAGCAGAGCTGGTACGCTCATACGCTGCTATTAGGCATATAACATGCAAGTCTTCCTTCAGAAATACAGCGATATAAAAACACCTGTGCCTCGTTTTGATATTTAAACATATAAATGTAAGGAATTATTATTATTAAATGTGCAGTAAGTAACGTTACTCATGTTTATTCAATGAAGCCTTTTTGAAAAAAGATCAGTTTTAAAATTGTGGCGAGTCTCCAAAAATAAATAAATGTATGGGAAACACACCCAGCAGCACAACCACCTGAGCCCAACTTCAGTCTACTCATCACCTTGCCTTTAACTGCGTTTGTAGGAGGGACTGCAGCCAGACCGATATACATACTTGCCAACCTTGAGACCTCAGAATTAGGGAGATTTTCAAAGGGGCGGGGGGGGGGGGGTGGGGGTGTTTGTGTCATATATAAATCACACACACAAACAAACGTAAAGAAAAATATAACTAATTTATCTGTACATAGTTTATACATACATATTATGTACAATAACAACAACCCATCACAACCCAACCCCATTTATGCAAACCCAACCCAGTCCATTTAGTTAGGAATTTTCAGGCATATTTCTTTTTATTCGCCATGTCTCTTCTTTCTTCCTCCTTCCCTTCTTCTTCTGTTCTGAATTTGCCGCGCTTGACTTCGAGGTGTAACCTTATTAGGGACTTTAAAGGAACACTCCACCGTTTTTTGAAATAGGGCTTATTCACATTATTTCCTACATTTAGATAGGTGGGCAAATGCATTTTTGTGTCAGTGCATGCATTTTTTTAGTTTGACTGGGTCGGCGTTAGCTTAGCTTAGCACAATGAATGGAATCCTTTGTTGCCAGCTAGCATGGCCGGAGTAAAAGTGATCAAAAAAAAAAAAAAAACACCTAATTACTTCTTGTGGCCTGCGTATTCACAACGAGTACAAATAGCGATCCAGATTAACACTAGGCGATTTCCCAGGCAGATATTGACTTGGGACTATATTATGGGGAAGCACAGGCGAAGCACTGCTACTTCGGCGCAGAGAATCACGCAACACATGAAAACATCAACTCTATGTGAATACAGGTATACTATGGGTCAATCTATACATGCGTCATGATTAAAATAATCACTTACTCTGTGGACAGCTGTCCATTTGGTCCATTCGGCGTGGGGCGTTTTTTCCAGTTCACTTTGTCACACCGGGAAAAAAAATTGAGTACTGCAGAATGGATCAGCGCCGTGAAATCCTCTGTAGATGTGACACAACTTCGGGCACGCTCATCTTGATCTGACGTGTTGAGCCTGGTCATCAATGGCAAAAACATGTCCCACTCTCTACAGCACAGACACTATTTCCGTCGGTTATAGATTGGCATATTCCCCCACATTCACACCACCAGTTCATGTTGGCTCTCATCCTCACGTCCTCAGGCTGTTGAGCGAACGCAACCTCCTCCTCCTGTCGTTCTATTTCCAAAGCACGCAGCTCGTCTTCTGTAAACTCTGGTTCAAATAGGTATGGTTCTGGTTCTTGACTGTCTGAGAAGTCACCCTCTTCATCTCTCTCAAAATAAGCCATGTTCATCGCCATTCGTGTACTGTAAGGAAAATAGCCAGGCAACTACTATTCACGCCGGTTTTTTATTTTTTTGATCACTTTTACTCGGGCCATGTTAGCTGACAACAAAGGATTCCATTCATCGTGCTAAGCTAAGCTAACGCCGACCCAGTCAAACTAAAACAATGCATGCACTGACACAAAAATGCATTTGCCCACCTATCTAAATGTAGGAAATAATGTGAATAAGCCCTATTTCAAAAAACGGTGGAGTGTTCCTTTAAGCAACAGCTGCGAATGGAACGGCTACAGCGACCGGAAGTTTGCTGTCACACCGCCGTAGCCAAGAACGTAAAAATCACTTAGCAACGGTAAACAGGACAGTGCAACGCGGCATTAATTCACTTATTGAGATACAAAAAAAAATGTAATTTAAAAAAGCAAGAGAAGGATTGCTTTTTTAATGCATTTAGCAGACGCTTTTATCCAAAGCGACTTACAGTGCATTCAAGCTCTCATTTTTATTTATTTTTTTACCAATCATGGTAAAATAAAATATTTTTTTTTTACCTATATAGATGTTCTCGGGATTCCCAATGAGATCGTTTGTGATCAGACAATCATAAACTGATACAGTGTCATATGCCATAACATCTATTTACCTAATCTATCACGTTAAAGCGATTCCGGCAAATCAGCTGTTCTCCCGTAGTAGACCGTTAAAGTAGAACGTCACAAAGTAGCAGTTAAATTCGCGCATGTGCAATATAACGCCAGAATGGCGTTGCCGTTCCACCAGAGGCTGTTGCCAAGTCCCAGTTGTTCGGTCTGAAACGGCGCAAAGTGATGGATGGTGTAGCAATTTTGTTGTCTGGGTGGAAATCGGGAGAAATTCGGGAGAAATGTCGGCCCGGGAGATTTTCGGGAGGGGCTTTGAAATTCGGGAGTCTCCCGGAAAAATCGGGAGGGTTGGCATGTATGCTGATATACAACACAGACCAGAAGTTAACTTAGGTCCAGGCGCGTGCGCCCGATGAAACCGTCTATATGAATTATGAGACCCCTATCAAATCAATATTCCATCTAGCTAGTAGTAATATATGTTAAAAAACACGGTCGCCTTTCGTTAATAATTATTATTGCATTATACTATGATATCGAACAAGTTAGAGAACTGCATTTGAAGCTACTTTATTCAGCTAGATATAGAACTAATGTAGATTTACATGAGAGCTAGTCAGTCTGCGTTTTACACAAGACATCATCGTTTCACAAAATATAGCCTACGAATAGATAAAGTTAGCTGAATGGATGCATACCTGTTTATCAGAATGCAAGCGAGTTCGGCATCTCTCCGTAGTTTCAGCTTGTCACGAAGCTCTCTCTATCTTGGAAATGCAACTCCAATATTTACCCGTGTCTTGTTGCTTCTCGTGTCCCAAAACAAATGGACATTCACAGAACGTGCAGGCAAACCATAATCATGATCCATAACTAAGTTATTGATTGAGGTTTACATACGAATATAAATAATATAAATATAAAATATAATAGTCTCGATCAAGGCTAGTAGTCCTATCATACACTTTATCTCAAGTCTTGATGATTTATTACCCTGATTTATGGCCTGATTTATGGCCGTACAGTCCGTGTAGATTGACAGGTAGTCAGAAGTGTGCATGGTCAGTTTGGATTGATTTATGACTATAAGGCCTGTCAGTCAAAGCGGTTGCCATGCCACTGGGTCCTGTGACCCTTGATTGACATGGCAGAGGTGTGTAAATCAAAAGATCAAAGAGATCTCAGATTTGACTTGTGTTGTGTTTATTACTGGATATATGATGGTTGTATCTGTAACCAGAGCAGTGGGGGGTTTCTTATGATGGTTGTATCTGTAACCAGAGCTGTGGGGGGTTTCTGTGAAGTTCCTTTCTGGCTTGTTGTTCACACCTAAAGACAGTGGGAGGTGTTTGGGTTCTTCCTGGGAAAAAAAAATGGCTGTGCAAAAGTGAGGGTTTTGACGTCTTGACAGGATCAATGTTTGTTTGCTCTATATGGTGTTGATACCTAGGCACCAACAGGCCACATGCTCCCCGTCTACAAACACATTTGAAAACGAGGACGATGTCTGGTGTCTTTCCAGGTGAGAATTTCAAAGAGTGAGAGAGACAATTATCTAAATCATCAACTAACCAAGCCGCTGAAGAGATAAATAATTGAATGTTATCTCGAATTAATAAAATCAAACAGGCATTCCTTAATGTAAAGAAAATACTATCCATAATATGTGATGTGTAAAAGGAGTTGAAATCTCACGCTAATTTTAAAACCGACTTTAAACACACACACACACACACAAATTGGTTTTCCATGTTCTATGGGACATCCTGTAGACGGAATGCTTTTTTAGACTGTACAAATTGTATTTTGCATCACCATACACCAACCTTACACTTAAACCTACCCCTTACAGAAAATTTCGTTAATTTTAAGATTTTCAAAAACACTTCATTCTGTATGATTTATAAACTTGTTTCCTCACGGGGACAAAAACAATCCCCAAGGATTTTGGATATTGCCATCATTGTTCCCCATAACATGGGGTATACCTGAACCACACACACACACACACACACACGCACACACACACACATAGACACAGAGTAAAACTGAGTAAACTAAATTTTATTTATGAGCAAATTCGTATTTGTTGTTTTTACTTTGTGTTATGTAAGAAATGTTTTAATTTAATAATCTAACCTGTAGTATGTGTACTGTAAATGAACAAATATACATTTAGCTTAAACTCAGTAAAATAATTACACCTACCATTTTAAACATGTCTAAAAGATTACACATTGTGTGTCACTAAAGCAAGGCACACTGTCTATTGTCTTAAAAAACGTTTAAATAACCTGATGACCAGCATTGTTTCTTTAGATCATTTACGCACACAAGTGCTTTTTTCGCACGAGTAGAAAACTCTCTGGATGTGTTTGGCAAAAACATAATTTCTACATCTTAAATGCATGACTGAACTTTTCTCATTCGACAGAAATACTATTTTCTAATTATTTACCCGGCCTATAACACTTGGTGTAAATGTTCTTACCTAGAACAGAAAACATACACTTTGACTATTTGACTATTTTGTAGGCATCATGTAATGTTAAATGGTTTACAAAAAATTTTAGCATCAGCAGCTGTGATTTTCAAAATGAAAGAAATGTACAAGCTAAGGATGTTTCAACTATTATCATCATTTCCTTTTGACTCTGATAAACTGGTAATGAATTTTCTATGCAAGTGACACGATATACAGTTCTCATACTATTTGTGTAGATAGATGTGCTAAAACATTTATGACTATTTTTGCATGCCAGCAGATTATGTCAAGGGTGTTTCACATCTAAGAATCACAATGTTTTTTAAATGACATTTTTCTTACACCTCCAGATTTAGCCATATCAAGATTTTGGACGGCCGTTCACAATTTGTTTGTTGGACTGTATGTTTTTAGGTGATCTCTGTGTGGTGTCATCATAATAGGAATAAATGAAAATTAAGAACTTAAGTTACAGTTTTTCTCTTCGAGATATTTCTTTTAGTGCAACTTTGTGTCTGTCCGAAAAGTGTGATCACATGAAGCATCGACACAACAAAAAATTAAGTCTAGCTGTTTTACACTTAAAACTATTACAACCTAAACAAATGAAACGGTTCCACTGAAAGATGCCCACTCGTTTAAGTTTGAGCATGTTAAAGTTTCCACACTCCTGTGTAGAGATAAATTTTATCCATAACCTTTTGTGTATTCACGTGACCAAATCACTAAGAAAGAGAGTATAGAAAAAAAGCAAATGTTTACAATGCATATAAAATTCAGAATACAATTGTTAAAAAAAAAAAATTATGTTGATTTGTAAATGGTATTTTTATTAATCCACTAGATTAAGTCATCTTGTTCAGATAGCAGATGAAACTATTCACATTTGTTGTTTGGCCGTTTTGTTAAATACTCCTGTAAGTTCATGCTAACTCTCGCGTGGGAAAGAGAGCAGGGTGAGCACATCCTATTCATTTAAGAAAAAGTATTAAACATTTGACCAAACTTTTTTATTATTTTGACAAAACACAACAACATTAAAGAATGTTATCCGTTCCTATGGCCATCTTCTTTGACTCAAATGAAGCAACATCTCTGGTGTACGCAAGCATCTACAATGTGTGTATGTGCTAAACATCTGTTTCTCCCACTTCTGCCAGATTTGTTAGATGGGCTTTTGTTGTAATACAGACACATTTGAGAACTACAATGTTCTCACTTTTGTAATGGTTATAGAAAAATTCAAAAATAACTCTTGCATACGTAGCAAAACTGACTAAAAAAAATCACTGAATTATGAAATGCAAAAGTGTGTACGGCATTTGACAAAACAGGATTTTAGCTGTAATGAGCACATAAGACAAAAATTGTCAAAGTGTGACTTGTAAATATATTCTATTTTATTTTATTTATTTATTTATTTTTACCAGAGATAGTCGACTGATCTGTTTACATGTTGTTTTGCCGTTTTCTGATGAAGAGTTTTCTCTGACTGTGGTCAAACATACAGTGCCTGTTCATAGGAATTTTTACAGCATAAAAATATCGCCCCTACATCTAGAGCTCTTGTTCATATAGCTGATGATGATGTTCACATTTTTATTTGTCGTACTCGTTAGTTTCAACATTTCTACTGGACATTAAAGAGTAGGCCTATGTGTGCTCCCTTTATGTCAGAAGCATTAACATCTACTGTGTGCTAAGAATTTTCTGCTTTCTCCACTTTTGGTGGATTTACTAGAGGGACTATGTGACCTTGTTGTAATGTGATTACGTTTAAGATCCATATGATTGCACTAAACCCCCTTGAATAGGTTATAGACATACTCTTTTATACAGGAAATGTTTCCACAACAGAAATATGTATCAGAATAACAAATACCTAATTTGAAAATATGAAATCCTCTCTTCTAAACTATTGTGAAAACTTTTAATGTTGATCCGGCCCACCAGCCGTGTATCTTTTTCATTGTTTTTTAGATAAAGACTATTCTCAGAGTTTGGTAAACGGGCAAAAACATGAACAAAATGTAGTACAAGATGATTAAATGATTGTCAAGAGACTGTTTAAACTGAGATTGTGATGCACTTTAGAGCTTTTTCTGGTCTACCAGTGTCACAAAGACACAAAATTTTCAATCAACTTGAAAATGAGTCCTGCCATTTTCTGTTCTGACTGTTACACTTAATACAAAACCGTCTATTACACTTAAAGTTAGACATTAAAAGTCATGGATGCCACAGGAACTATTTCCTTTCTCTGTTTCTCTAAACATCACACTAAATAAACCAGAGATCACATGTAGAAAGAATTCATTGAAAGGGGCATGTTTTAGTCCATTTTAGATGGTCTGCACCAACACATGTTTTAGATGTTTTAGGTATTCATCAGACTAACAGGTTTGATTCGGGAAACACACACGACTGGAACTGAGTGTTGTCATGTCTTTATAATTGATCTACTTTTACTTTTAAAACAACACAGTGTGAAATTATGGTCTTCGACGGCATGGGCCCCTGAAATGTTGTAGTATATCTTTGTTTTCACAAAATATCGAAACATTTATCTATCTTAAAATATTAGTTATTACGTGTTTACAAAGTTGTCATGTCTGACGTTTACATTTTTCAAGAACATCTGATATAGTTTATCATCTTTTAAATTTTATTACATATGTTTCACCAAACCTTGACGCCTGAAAAACGGGTTTAGCATCAGTCCACATTTCAGTTGTTAGCCAGAAAATGCAAGTGAGCCGATATTTCATTACCCAGATAATCTACATGATGTGAAACTAGCTCACAGTTACATTACAGTTTTGGGGTTCTAGTTTATGTTGAGTAGTGTTTGTTACTGTTCCACATGTTTAACACCACATTACTCCATTGTGAAGATATGTACTGTACAAAAAGTTTTTCACTGTAGTAGTCCAACTCTGAAACCAGACCAAACAAAAATGAGCTTGAGCCTTAGTTGTAGCAGAATTCAAATGTTTTCTTTTTATCTTTCCATGATTTGTGCGTGTTGTTCTGAACCATGGTTTCATTTTAAACATCACAATCGTACAAAATTTTTTTTTTGCAAACAGAACTGCTGTAATGTTAGCGAGCTCTTTGTGTTGTCTGCTTTACTGTGTTTATATACGTCAGATTTCTTTAAATTTGCTCGATTAAAGTATTTAACACAGTTTTGGGTAATGTGAGTGTGTGTGAATATAGAGGATCTTTACAAATATTTTTTCTTGAAATATCCATCTAACACTCTGAACCAAGACTGCTTCTTTTAAATATAACATTAACACATTAATAATAATTATAGTTCTCGGCCGATTTGTACATTATTAAATTATATTAGTGGTCATCACAAACTTAATGTGTAAACAAAAGTACCTTGCAACAGTGTACTTTAGATTTACTAGAAAGATCATTTGAATGCTTTGGTCACAAGGAAAACATACATTGTTTAAGAGAAAATAATCTCACTGAATGTGCTAAAGCATCCAATGTTTTAAGACTACTGAAGGTGTCACATCCTTGTTTGTTTCACACCTGTGGGCTCCTACCTACTTTCCAAGTGTGATACTTAAAAAAGCTTTAGGGGCATATAGTTAACCACAGAAGACTTTCTGCATGCTCCTGTTACAATGGCGGCCGCTGCTCCAAACAGTCCTGAAACATCTAGAAGAATGATGTGTGTAACACCGCCAAGAAGTTCTGCTGAAATGAGAGAGGAGCTGACTTTTGCACCAAGGAAAAAATCAAGGGAAGAGCATAATAAAAGTTCTCAGTGAAGATGAAGATATTGTGAAACAAGATTTCCCTGTGTCTTATGATCGTGTGGGGAGATTTGTGTTTGACAAAGAGTTGCAGATTGTGAAGCTCTACGTTTTGGAATCTCATGCAGATAAATAAACGTCGGGAGGACTTTGAAACAAACTTTGATTTTGAGGAGTCTGATCGTGACTGGCCTCTTCCTGAGGTCAACCCTTACGAATGCTGCAAAAAGAGACTACATTTTGAGCAATGTGACATACCCATGTTGAACACAATTTTTTCAATGATAAACAAGCTGTTTCAGTCAATTTAAATTTATTTTAAAACCGAATGATCAGTCAGATAATAGTGTATTCGGTATAACAAACCTGAACAATGATGTTGTAATGTTTCTTTTTCAGTGTTTACTCACCCTTCTATGTGTTCCTTGCTCTATGTTTAATAAATGGCTGTCGGATTAAGTTTTCCCAAGCCACAATACATTACTGTTACTTGAAACAAGTGTCTTAACAAAAATCCTAATAAACCTCGTAATCTATAATCAAAATATCTTCCAGTGAAAGTGACAGAATTCTCTTTGGTGACATAAGCTAGGCTTCGCCGGTCAAAACACATCCCTAATTAGGCCCCTTCACCCTCCTCCACTTTTAGAGTGCAACACCCCCATCTCAACAACCAACCAAGCAACATTTGAAACGTAGAAACAAGACCACCCATTTTTATTTTTTGGTTCAAATGTACAGAAGATCCTCCACTACTACTTGTGACTATGGCTAGTCTTCTTCCCCTGTGAGCGGCTGACCTCATAAACTCTGCAGTTATCGCAGGTTTTCCTAGATCTGCGAACAATGGTTTTACAGCACGGTCAACGGAGCTACTGCAACATCTTGTTGATCAAAACATTATCTACATGGACTGACAGAATTAGCTTCAACAATCAAATTTGTCTGAAACTGATGCACTCTCTAATTTTTCAAATAATAAGGCTTCGACGGATCTGAACCATAAACCAGAAATTGAAACTGAAATTGCACAAGGCCTGGATCGTCGTGGATTAATACAGTCAGTCCAGATTCTGGGAAATGGTGACAACATTCTATATTGATTAGGGTACAAAGTCTATCTCTTGAATTAAATTCTGAAAAGGATGTCTGACGCTGGGCAAAAGCAGATGGATTGCAACTGGAGTTCTGGCGCCGCTACGGATGATCAGCTGAAGTGCGACTGCACCCCGGGGCAAGTGTGTCATGTAACAGACTACATAGACACAATGTTTAAACAGCGTTACTGAGAACAAATGATCAAACTGATGCATGCGGTCATAGAGAATCCAAATCATGATTGTACCGGGGATACCAAGTGTGTAAAAAATCTTAAGAATGAAATGAATGTTGTAAGAAGCCTGAAAAATAACCCATGGCCTGATTTGACTAGTATGTTTATTACCAGTAAAGAATCAGTCTGTGTAACGACTAGAAAAATTCTGGATGTGGTGTCTGAATGTGACGATGAGATGGACATTAACGAGGTTCCCTGTCTGTGTACATGTGTAACAGATTTATGTACATTGTTGGTTTAAAAAAATATGGTTCCATGACGTGTGAGATTGTTCAAACTTACGTTAACTACATGATAGAACAAAACATGCTGGCCTGTAGAGATTTTCTTTTCTGGCTAGACCACCTGTAATGTCATTATTACTGTTTGTTAGTAATGCCAATTTGACCATTTTCTTCACTATTTTAATGTATGAATGTATATTCAAAAATGTATTGTTGAAATAAAATGTTGAGTCACATTTTAATCTTTTGTGGTTTATGAAACAATGGGTCTGAGCTCATGAAAAATGTGTTAATGTTATATTTAAAAGAAGCAGTCTCGGTTCAGAGTGTTTGATGGATATTTCAAGAAAACATATTTGTAAAGATCCTCTAAATTCATACACACATTACCCAAAACTGTGTTAAATACTTTAATCGAGCAAATTTAAAGAAATCTGACGTATATAAACACAGTAAAGCAGACAACACAAAGAGCTCGCTAACATTACAGCAGTTCTGTTTGCAAAAAAAAATTTTTGTACGATTGTGATGTTTAAAATGAAACCATGGTTCAGAACAACACGCACAAATCATGGAAAGATAAAAAGAAAACATTTGAATTCTGCTACAACTAAGGCTCA
This sequence comes from Carassius auratus, assembly GCF_003368295.1. Classification (NCBI taxonomy): domain Eukaryota; kingdom Metazoa; phylum Chordata; class Actinopteri; order Cypriniformes; family Cyprinidae; genus Carassius; species Carassius auratus. Next base: position 66,166 of record NW_020525162.1, on the reverse strand, counting down.
AGCTCATTTTTGTTTGGTCTGGTTTCAGAGTTGGACTACTACAGTGAAAAACTTTTTGTACAGTACATATCTTCACAATGGAGTAATGTGGTGTTAAACATGTGGAACAGTAACAAACACTACTCAACATAAACTAGAACCCCAAAACTGTAATGTAACTGTGAGCTAGTTTCACATCATGTAGATTATCTGGGTAATGAAATATCGGCTCACTTGCATTTTCTGGCTAACAACTGAAATGTGGACTGATGCTAAACCCGTTTTTCAGGCGTCAAGGTTTGGTGAAACATATGTAATAAAATTTAAAAGATGATAAACTATATCAGATGTTCTTGAAAATGTAAACGTCAGACATGACAACTTTGTAAACACGTAATAACTAATATTTTAAGATAGATAAATGTTTAGATATTTTGTGAAAACAAAGATATACTACAACATTTCAGGGGCCCATGCTGTCAAAGACCATAATTTCACACTGTGTTGTTTTAAAAGTAAAAGTAGATCAATTATAAAGACATGACAACACTCAGTTCCAGTCGTGTGTGTTTCCCGAATCAAACCTGTTAGTCTGATGAATACCTAAAACATCTAAAACATGTGTTGGTGCAGACCATCTAAAATGGACTAAAACATGCCCCTTTCAATGAATTCTTTCTACATGTGATCTCTGGTTTATTTAGTGTGATGTTTAGAGAAACAGAGAAAGGAAATAGTTCCTGTGGCATCCATGACTTTTAATGTCTAACTTTAAGTGTAATAGACGGTTTTGTATTAAGTGTAACAGTCAGAACAGAAAATGGCAGGACTCATTTTCAAGTTGATTGAAAATTTTGTGTCTTTGTGACACTGGTAGACCAGAAAAAGCTCTAAAGTGCATCACAATCTCAGTTTAAACAGTCTCTTGACAATCATTTAATCATCTTGTACTACATTTTGTTCATGTTTTTGCCCGTTTACCAAACTCTGAGAATAGTCTTTATCTAAAAAACAATGAAAAAGATACACGGCTGGTGGGCCGGATCAACATTAAAAGTTTTCACAATAGTTTAGAAGAGAGGATTTCATATTTTCAAATTAGGTATTTGTTATTCTGATACATATTTCTGTTGTGGAAACATTTCCTGTATAAAAGAGTATGTCTATAACCTATTCAAGGGGGTTTAGTGCAATCATATGGATCTTAAACGTAATCACATTACAACAAGGTCACATAGTCCCTCTAGTAAATCCACCAAAAGTGGAGAAAGCAGAAAATTCTTAGCACACAGTAGATGTTAATGCTTCTGACATAAAGGGAGTACACATAGGCCTACTCTTTAATGTCCAGTAGAAATGTTGAAACTAACGAGTACGACAAATAAAAATGTGAACATCATCATCAGCTATATGAACAAGAGCTCTAGATGTAGGGGCGATATTTTTATGCTGTAGTTATGCTGTAAAAATTCCTATGAACAGGCACTGTATGTTTGACCACAGTCAGAGAAAACTCTTCATCAGAAAACGGCAAAACAACATGTAAACAGATCAGTCGACTATCTCTGGCAAAAATAAATAAATAAATAAAATAAAATAGAATATATTTACAAGTCACACTTTGACAATGTTTGTCTTATGTGCTCATTACAGCTAAAATCCTGTTTTGCCAAATGCCGTACACACTTTTGCATTTTTTATTTCAGTGATTTTTTAGTCATTTTTGCTCTGTATGCAAAAGTTATGTTTGAACTTTTCTATAACCATTACAAAAGCGAGAACATCATAGTTCTCAAATGTGTCTGTATTACAACAAAAGCCCATCTAACAAATCTGGCAGAAGTGGGAGAAACAGATGTTTAGCACATACACACATTGTAGATGCTTGCGTACACCAGAGATGTTGCTTCATTTGAGTCAAAGAAGATGGCCATAGGAACGGATAACATTCTTTAATGTTGTTGTGTTTTGTCAAAATAATAAAAAAGTTTGGTCAAATGTTTAATACTTTTTCTTAAATGAATAGGATGTGCTCACCCTGCTCTCTTTCCCACGCGAGAGTTAGCATGAACTTACAGGAGTCTTCAAACAAAATGGTTTCACCTGCTATCTGAACAAGATGACTTAATCTAGTAGATTAATAAAAATACCATTTACAAATCAACATAATTTTTTTTTAACAATTGTATTCTGAATTTTATATGCATTGTAAACATTTGCTTTCTTGCTATACTCTCTTTCTTAGTGATTTGGTCACGTGAATACACAAAAGGTTATGGATAAAATTTATCTCTACACAGGAGTGTGGAAACTTTAACATGCTCAAACTTAAACGAGTGGGCATCTTTCAGTGGAACCGTTTCATTTGTTTAGGTTGTAATAGTTTTAAGTGTAAAACAGCTAGACTTAATTTTTTGTTGTGTCGATGCTTCATGTGATCACACTTTTCGGACAGACACAAAGTTGCACTAAAAGAAATATCTCGGAGAGAAAAACTGTAACTTAATTTCTTAATTTTCATTTATTCCTATTATGATGACACCACACAGAGATCACCTAAAAACGTACAGTCCAACAAACAAATTGTGAACGGCCGTCCAAAATCTTGATATGGCTAAATCTGGAGGTGTAAGAAAAATGTCATTTAAAAAACATTGTGATTCTTAGATGTGAAACACCCTTGACATAATCTGCTGGCATGCAAAAATAGTCATAAATGTTTTAGCACAGCTATCTACACAAATAGTATGAGAACTGTATATCGTGTCACTTGCATAGAAAATTCATTACCAGTTTATCAGAGTCAAAAGGAAATGATGATAATAGTTGAAACATCCTTAGCTTGTACATTTCTTTCATTTTGAAAATCACAGCTGCTGATGCTAAAAATTTTTTGTAAACCATTTAACATTACATGATGCCTACAAAATAGTCAAATAGTCAAAGTGTATGTTTTCTGTTCTAGGTAAGAACATTTACACCAAGTGTTATAGGCCGGGTAAATAATTAGAAAATAGTATTTCTGTCGAATGAGAAAAGTTCAGTCATACATTTAAGATGTAGAAATTATGTTTTTGCCAAACACATCCAAAGAGTTTTCTACTCGTGCGAAAAAAGCACTTGTGTGCGTAAATGATCTAAAGAAACAATGCTGGTCATCAGGTTATTTAAACATTTTTTAAGACAATAGACAGTGTGCCTTGCTTTAGTGACACACAATGTGTAATCTTTTAGACATGTTTAAAATGGTAGGTGTAATTATTTTACTGAGTTTAAGCTAAATGTATATTTGTTCACTTACAGTACACATACTACAGGTTAGATTATTAAATTAAAACATTTCTTACATAACACAAAATAAAAACAACAAATACGAATTTGCTCATAAAAAAATTTAGTTTACTCAGTTTTACTGTGTGTGTGTGTGTGTGTTTGTGTTTGTGTGTTTCAGGTATACCCCATGTTATGGGGAACAATGGTGGCAATATCCAAAATCCTTGGGGGGATTGTTTTTGTCCCTGTGAGGAAACAAGTTTATAAATCATACAGAATGAAGTGTTTTTGAAAATCTTAAAATTAACGAAATTTTCTGTAAGGGGTAGGTTTAAGTGTAAGGTTGGTGTATGGTGATGCAAAATACAATTTGTACAGTCTAAAAAAGCATTCCGTCTACAGGATGTCCCATAGAACATGGAAAACCAATTTGTGTGTGTGTGTGTGTGTTTAAAGTCGGTTTTAAAATTAGCGTGAGATTTCAACTCCTTTTACACATCACATATTATGGATAGTATTTTCTTAACATTAAGGAATGCCTGTTTGATTTTATTAATTCGAGATAACATTCAATTATTTATCTCTTCAGCGGCTTGGTTAGTTGATGATTTAGATAATTGTCTCTCTCACTCTTTGAAATTCTCACCTGGAAAGACACCAGACATCGTCCTCCTTTTCAAATGTGTTTGTAGACGGGGAGCATGTGGCCTGTTGGTGCCTAGGTATCAACACCATATAGAGCAAACAAACATTGATCCTGTCAAGACATCAAAACCCTCACTTTTGCACAGCCATTTTTTTTTCCCAGGAAGAACCCAAACACCTCCCACTGTCTTTAGGTGTGAACAACAAGCCAGAAAGGAACTTCACAGAAACCCCCCACAGCTCTGGTTACAGATACAACCATCATAAGAAATCCCCCACTGCTCTGGTTACAGATACAACCATCATATATCCAGTAATAAACACAACACAAGTCAAATCTGAGATCTCTTTGATCTTTTGATTTACACACCTCTGCCATGTCAATCAAGGGTCACAGGACCCAGTGGCATGGCCACCGCTTTGACTGACAGGCCATATAGTCATAAATCAATCCAAACTGACCATGCACACTTCTGACTACCTGTCAATCTACACGGACTGTACGGCCATAAATCAGGCAATAAATCAGGGTAATAAATCATCAAGACTTGAGATAAAGTGTATGATAGGACTACTTAGGGATTTTCTCCACTTGACTACATCTTTCCCTATTCATCATTTTATAGGATTATAATCACTTCCCATAGTACTGTACTTTGATATAAAACTTCCCAATCACATTACCTGGCCAAGTTATTAGATACAATTGTTAAATCTATAACTGAATTACTTCCTCTGACAACTTCTAGTCACATAATTTAAGCACACCAGTTCATTACCATCTAAAATTTCTTCTATTACATACCCATTTGTATATTTATCCACAATTGTATGAACTAATATGACTAATGTGCTTGATTGTTCAGAGGAGTCATTTCCATCTTTATGATTCTTTTGATAATTATTTTAATTTAAAGTGTATAATCGGTAAAATAAACTACATATTGATATTCTTGATACTGAGAGCCTTCATTAGATATGTGTGATATAAATATGAAATTGAATCACTGCGGGGGAGTCAAATTCAGACCTTTATAATATTCTTTCATGTAAAATAAATGTAAAAGTTATTGGGTTTTAATGAAAGGTGAGGTTCTGGACTTTAAAAAGATACCATGTATGTCTAGTTTAGTGCTCCACAGCTTTGTTTACATAATTATGATGATGCAATATTGGACCCACACGTGGGTCAAACTGAGGCCGCAGATCTGTAGTGATTTTAATACTATTTTCTTTTCCCTGATTTAAACTCTCATGTCTCATTCTCGAGTCTGCAACTATTTCTTCTGCTTCCTTTTTTTTCCATTCATCTTAACTTTCTTGATTGCCTCTGCATACGTTAGTCTTTCTGCAATTTTAACATTTTGAACCTTAAAAGCATTTCTTCTTACCTGACATCCACCATACCCACACTATGTTACCCTCCACAATTGCAACATTTAAGATTCACACCTTCCTAACACTTTCCTTATTCATGCCCCACACCCCTGCATTTGGCACATCTTTATTTCCCTCTACATACAGGTGCCGCATGTCCCTATTTTTTACACTTAAAACACCTTAGCGAAGGAGGAATGAAAGGGTGAACCACAACCTCATAAATCCTAGAAACACTCTTTCTGGCAGTTTTTCTTAATCTAAATGTATCATTACCGAAAGGCTGGTAATTCTCTCTTTATCCTGGGTATATTTAAGCCTCCTTGCATCCATCACTTTTGCTCCTGAAATGCTTTTCTTGATCATATCTATATAAACTTTAGTTGATAGTCCAGTAATAACACCTCTCATCCATTTCTTTTCTCCCATAACCTGACTAGTGACTTTTTTCTGTGATATGGACTTAATCCAGAGAGCCGTCTTTTGTTGTTTACTATCTTTGCAGAAAAGGATAATTTTTCATCTCTCAACATTTTAGCACTTTTCAATATTTCCAACCATTTCCCTCAATGATTTAGATAAATACTCATAAAATATCAACATTGATATTGTGAAATATATTTAACTGAAAACTCAATGCAAAACAAATCACATACAATATTTTCAATTTACAGTTCAACAAGTGGGGTTGAAAACAAAGTGCACAACACCATTCATTAAACACTTATTTTATGAATTCAGATGAAAGTTTTCAATATCAAAGGCCGTGTTGCAGGGTTAATTTTTCAACGAATTTGTGCAATTTGCTTGTTGGTAATAAACATTTAACCTGTTATCCATTGTATTTTATGTTGTTGGGTATCACAAAATGGAATATAATACGAAAAAGTAGGTACTATCTTACAGTGGTTTGCAACGATTCTCCTTTCCCCCACAATGCTTTCCATTACATCACGTTGGGGAGAGAATTTACCAAAGCCCACCTTGAGGGCATTGAGACTGACTAGAGAGATGATTAGTAGACGAGAGTATTCAGATAATGCAGATTATAGATATATAGATAGATAGATAGATAGATAGATATCGACCAACAGCTACCAAAACGCACTCACTTCCCTACAGCACAAGCTTTCCAATGCAGTTTCCATGGGACGGCACCGCCCACACAAGTACCTGCCAAACACTGTGACAGACACGCAGCTACGTTTACAACAACGTTTTCACAGGAGTAAGAGATAAACGCTTAGAAACGCCCATATAGCTAGCATGATGCCTTCTATTTCTAGATGACAAAGACAAAGTTTACCAGTACTACGACACTATGACAAAGGTTACTGCTACCTATCTGAACTAACGTCATGATCACTGCCACTAGATATAATGAAAATGTTGATTTTTCACTTTGTGCTATCCAATGACGGTAAAAAATAAATAATGTATATATGTATATGTATATATGTATATTTGCATAGGTGTCGTTATTGTGCAATGCTGACGTAGACTAGCTCCAGTGCTCATTGTTGCATTGCTAAATGATAGCAACTCACCAGGACACTTCACCATCTCTCTCATTCTCCTCGGACCATGTATTTAATTAGCTTTGACGGCCATCAATTCTTGGCAATTCCTCATTTGCCCTCTCATGTCTGGCTGGTTCTAAATTATACGACTGCGGGCCATCATACATGTTGGTTCTTGCCACTTTTCCTAATCCCAGTTTGTATTGCAAAGTTACATTGTCCTAAAACGTTTTTTCAACGTGTACCACTTGCATAAACACTGCATCCGTAGGCAGTATTATCCATAGGGGCTGCCGTTGTTGTTTCGCATCCTGTGTGACATCGGAACTTGGAGTACATTGATCTAGTATGAGTTCACGAGTGGGAAGTCATGGGTTTGACTGCCATTCCAGTGCACTTTCACTGGTTTAAGGTTGGAAAAAACAAGAGTTAGGGGTTGCCTGGAACACGGCATGATTCTAGACTGAGGCTACCTTTCCTCCACTTCTCCCCAACCTGATGTCATCACCAAATTGTGTAAAAAAAAAAAAAAAAAAAAAAAAAAAAAACGTTAATACCAAAAAACTTACAAAACTGGTCTTTAAGACCATTTTTGAGACATTTTAAAAATGATATACATATCTTGATTGATTTAAGGACCCATTAATCGACAGTGGTGGTTAACTTGCAATATGGCCTTTAACAAATTATTCACAAGCAGTGTTTTCAGAGCCCCAAGTTACACTGTTTTAATCAGAATCCTAGCTGTAAGAGCATTAATTGTTTATATCTTATTGGTTATTCACAGTCACATGGGCACAGGTGATAACTAAAAACACGAGCGCCTAGAGGCGTGACGTGTGGGCGGAGCTAAAGAATCACGAGTGCCAGTAGGCTTTTGAGTTGAGAGCATGTGAAGCTGTGACACAGATCCAGAGGCTGAAATTTAACAAGAGCAGCATCAGCAAAGGCGGTATGCTATGTGTTATGTACTGAAACTGTATATATTTGCTTAGCGGTTTTGGAAAATGACTAAGTTCCACTTTATGTCATCTTTTTTTTTTTTTTTTTTTTTTTTTAAGCTGTACATGTGGAAAGTGCAGTTTGATGACAACATTGCATGTTGTTTACTTGATGTGCTTACGCGCTGATAGCTAAGTTAACAACAAAGAGATATTTGAAGCAGTTTTACTCACCGCATGTGGTTCCAACACACAATCGTGACCCTTTTCCGTTGGGACTGCATTATCCTTAAGAAATAAACGATGTGCAATCCGAAATGCAGGGAACAACAAAAACACTTGCACAACTCCGTTGATGCTCTGTAAAAATAAACTCCATCCACTGGTCCCTTAATGGTGTTTCTCTTTTGGTAATCTGTGCAGGGTTGTCTTGCCCTGGCAACCAAAAACACACTCCTTTTGTGACTTTTCGCGACGCTCTCGCTCTGATCAGGCTGTGCTCAGCCTCTCATTGCTCTGCTATATGGGAGCCGGCAGAAGAGCGTGCTCTCAGGACCCATATAAGGAAATTCCGCTCCATCTAACGTCACACAGAGCCATACTCGAAAAAAACTTTCCGAAACTTGTGAGAAACCGGAAGAGGTCTTTTTGGAACAAAAATACTCCTTCAAACGTACAACTTAATTTTTGAAACTTTGTCCATGTTTAGCATGGGAATCCAACTCTTTAACAGTGTAAAAAACTCAGTATGCATGAAATAGCATTTCACCCCCCCCTTTAAGAAAACATGATTACATGATGGTTCGAAGGGAGGGGGCACATGTAGAGTTCACGGCTGAAGGCGAGAATAAAAGGTTTCTCTTGTTCTGTTAAGACCAGTGTTTTCATTAGAAACCTTTACAGATGAGATCATGAACGAATGCGAGTCACAAGCCCATGTACATACCTGCACATCAGGTATTCTTCTGCATCGCACTCTGCTGCGTTGGGTCACACGATCGTGCTGGTCTCTAATAGAAAGCTGTCTGTTGTAATGTTATGATCTAGGCTCTGGACTCTGAGCATAACTTGTTTTCTATAACAAACTATACAACATTTTCTATAAAAACGTTAATGTCCTGTCTGTAACAAATAGCTTGTTTCATATTTAATTACATTGTTACAAGTTAAGATTTACAATAAATATTTTAACTGCTACTATGTAAATAGAAAACTACTGTAAAAAGCACCTTGTCTGTTTAAAATGTTTGCAAACCAAATTTTATTGCACTTTTGTTCATATAGTTGTCATTTTAAATGAAAAAGTGCACAATACACTCCTTTGAATGCATTATTAGTTTTGTGCATAACAATCCGATTAATTGCAGAAAATCATGCAATTAATTACGAGTAACCCTTGTGGATTATTCAAATTCAATTCCCTTTCGGTATGTTCGGGATGAAAACATCCACTCAATTAAACAGCTATAAAAATGTATCAGATTCATTTTTTTTTTTTTTTTTTTTTTTGCATAAATCTGTTTATCAACTTCCATCCTGATTAAAACTACCAAAAATCTAAGATTTTAGCTCTCTAATTGCCAAGTTCATAAATTATGTCTCTGATTTGGGGAAGAAAAAGACACACACAAAACGACTTATTTTCAATATAGAAGTAATTGTGGCTAGATTTTTTTTTTTTTACTTTTTACAACAGTCTTGGGCATGTCAAAGATTAGTACCAACATTGGCTTTTTTAGTTTTTGTGCAGCATTAGATTAAATTTTTTTCTCCCTAATTTGTTGTTGGTGGCTGTTTTTGCCCCATTGACTTCCATTATAATGAATAACAAATTATAGTGTTATTGTGTGTGTGTGTGTGTGTGTGTGTGATTCTTGATTGTTGGTGGTTTTTCCTGTTGGGAAGAGGTAACATTTGTTATTTTTTTACAGTTGATCACTAGGTGGGACCATTAACCCTTTAGGTAGGCCTGTGCAAAAAAAAAAAAAAAAAAGGCTTAGTTTCTGGTTTGCATATGGAGTATTACAGCAAATTATAGTGTTTGTGTGTGTGAGAGATACTTGATTTTTGGTGGTTTTCCCTGTTGGGAAGAGGTAACATTTGTTATTTTTTACAGTTGATCACTAGGTGGGACCATTTTTTTTTTGCCTGTGCAAAAAAGCTTAGTTTCTGACTTGTATATGAAGTTATATGGAGTATAACAGCATATTATATTGTGTGTGTATGTGTGTGTGAGAGAAAGAGAGAGAGAGTGTGTGTGAGAGAGACCTTTGCGCACTTACCTTGATGTATTTCAGAAAATCACAATCTACACCTCAGCTCTCAGAACTACATGGAGTAAACAAAAGTGTATTTATGCACCAGCTGCCTTTTAATGGTGGTGAAAGTATTTGGTTGTTAAGTGATGACGTAAGAAGCGCTGTTTCCGGGTCCAGGCCTCAACTCACTTCACTTGAGAATATGACCTCAGCAGCCATTTATGAGCACTGTTTATTCATATTGATAATTTAAGTTAAACGCTTTCAAACTTACGATATACACCATAGTACCGTGCTCACAGCATCCCAAACACAAATAATTTATATACATTTCTTTTATATTTATATTTTCATTGTCTGGCTATCTGGGACTTCGGTATGGAGTTAAAGGTTAATATTATAACTTTTTCGCTAGTATTTTATCACATTGTGAGTTTATATTAGCACCTTTTGTTGTTTTCTCGTGGTAACTGATAGATTTTTTTTTTTTTTTTTTTACTGATAGAGCTTTGGACACGGAAGCGCTGCTACATGACATTAGACTTAACAAGCGAATAGACCAAACAAAAGCAAAGCACATGGATTTAAACACTTGCATGCCATCGTGCTGGTCATTTAATGGTGAGAGGAGCAGCAAGCAACAAGAGAAAGGGCTTGACTTGTACCAAAGTTTTAGAAATGATTATGCAGCTTGACCCAGGGCCGGCCGCGGCATAGGCAAATGCTAAAGGCGCCACTCATCCATAGGGGCGCCAGAATGAGTGAGTGATTTTTTTTTTTTTTTTACCGATTTTATTTTTTTTTACATATTTTTTTTTATATAATAGGCTACTATTTAAAAACCATTAATTCGAAATACTACCAAATAAAGCAAAAGAAAAGTACGACTCTTCAATCTTCCCCCGCCCATCGAGTGCTTGAAGTGCGTCAGAAACAGAGCGCGCGCACAATCAGTTGTTGCTAATTTGTTGTGTAGCGTGCCCGACGCCGCATCCAATGTAGACAGCACTGCTTTTGTGAACACACAGCTCGTAGAAACGGGCCTGTCAGCTCGCGCCAGTTCTAGACACGGTGAAAGTTTCCTGATTGTGACGGAAGGCCGAATTTACATGACACATTATAAATTAGCATAGTCTGTGATAGATACAGTGCCAAAAAGAAGAGAAGAGGATAAAGACAGAGGTAAAGAGATGTAGTGAAAGAACAATTTATTGCATAGGAGTAAGATACTATAATTTCATGGCAGTTATTTTTACCTTAAACTTAATGTTAGCAGTTGTTCTGAGTTCTGAGTCCCCAGACTGTCTTTTTGTACAATCATGTCAGTTTTAAGACGCATTTTTTATTATCGCTTTTTTATTAATGTTTTACTCTACAGTTGTGCAGTTTTGGGGGGATACAGTACAGGCCAAAAGTTTGGAAACATTACTATTTTCGATGTTTTTGAAAGAAGTTTCTTCTGCTCATCAAGCCTGCGTTTATTTGATCAAAAATATAGAAAAAATGTAATATTGTGATATATTATTACAATTTAATATAATTTGTTTTCAGTTTATTATACTTTAAATTATCATTTATTTCTGTGATGCAAAGCTGAATTTTCAGCATCATTACTCCATTCTTCAGTGTCACATGTGACATCCAGTCTATCACATGATCCTTTAGAAATCATTCTAATATGATGATTTATTATGAGTGTTGGAAACAGTTCTGCTGTAATGTGTGTGTGTGTATGTGTGTGTGTGTGAATATATATATGTATATATATATATATATATATATATATATATATATATATGCTAAATCATGAACACAATGACAGGGTGAAATGGGCTGTGATGCATGGGGCGCCAGGTAAAATCTTGCCTAGGGCAGCAAATTGGTCAGGGCCGGCCCTGATTGATCTACTTTTACTTTTAAAACAACACAGTGTGAAATTATGGTCTTCGACAGCATGGGCCCCTGAAATGTTGTAGTATATCTTTATTGTTTTCACAAAATATCTAAACATTTATCTATCTTAAAATATTAGTTATTACGTGTTTACAAAGTTATCATGTCTGACGTTTAAATTTTTAAGAACATCTGATATAGTTTATCGTTTTTTAAATTCTATAATATTCCACCAAACCTTGAGGCCTGAAAAACGGGTTTAGCATCATTCCACATTTCAGCTGTTAGCCAGAAAATGCAAGTGAGCCGAGATTTCACTATTGAGATAATCTACATGATGTGAAACTAGCTCACAGTTACATTACAGTTTTGGGTTCTAGTCATTGTTGAATAGTGTTTGTTAATAGGCTTAACACGTCATTACTCCATTGTGAAGACATGTACTGAATAAAGCGTTTTTTACTGTAGTAGTCCAACTCTGAAACCAGACAAAACTAAAATTAGCTTGAGCCTTAGTTGTAGCAGAATGAAAATGTTTTCTTATTATCTTTCCACGATTTTTTTGCAAACAGTACTGCTGTAAAGTTGGCGAGCTCTTTGTGTTCTCTGTTTCATTGCGTTTATATACGTCAGTATTCTTTAAATTTGCTACATTAAATTCATTATTTAACACAGTTTTGGGTAATGTGTGTTTGAATATAGAATAAGGCACAAGGATCTTTAAAAATATTTTTTCCTGAATTATCCACGTAACACTCTGAATTGAGACTGCTTCTTTTAAACATAACATTAACACATTTTTCATGAGCTCAGACCCATTGTTTCATAAACCACAAAATATTAAAATGTGACTCAACATTTTATTTCAACAATACATTTTTGAATATACATTCATAAGTAGTGAAGAAAATGTTCGTATTGGCGTTACTAACAAACATTAGTAATGACATTACAAGTGGTCTAGCCAGAAAAGAAAATCTATACAAGCCAGCATGTTTTGTTCTATCATGTAGTTAACGTAAGTTTGAACAATCTCACACATCATGGAACCATAATTTTTTAAACCAACAATGTACATAAATCTGTTACACATGTACACAGACAGAGAACCTCATTAATGTCCATCTCATCGTCACATTCAGACATCACATCCAGAATTTTTCTAGTCATTACACAAACTGATTCTTTACTGGTAATAAACATACTAGTCAAATCAGGCCATGCGTTATTTTTCAGGCTTCTTATAACATTCATTTCATTTTTAAGATTTTTTACACACTTGGTATCCCCGGTACAATCATGATTTGGATTCTCTATGACCGCATGCATCAGTTTGATCATTTGTTCTCAGTAACGCTGTTTAAACATTGTGTCTATGTAGTCTGTTACATGACACACTTGCCCCGGGGTGCAGTCGCACTTCAGCTGATCATCCGTCGCGGCGCCAGAACTCCAGTTGCACTCCATCTGCTTTTGCGCAGTGTCAGACATCCTTTTCAGAATTTAATTCAAGAGATAGACTTTGTACCCTAATCAATTTAGAATATGCCACCATTTCCCAGAATCTGGACTGACTGTATTAATCCACGACGATCCAGGCCTTGTGCAATTTCAGTTTCAATTTCTGGTTTATGGTTCAGATCGGTCAAAGCCTTATTATTTGAAAAATTAGAGAGTGCATCAGTTTCAGACAAATTTGATTGTTGAAGCTGATTCTGTCAGTCGACGTAGATAGTGTTTTGATCGACAAGATGTTGCAGTAGCTCCATTGACCGTGCTGTAAAACCATTGTTTCCAGATCTAGGATACCATGCTATAAACTGCAGAGTTTATGAGGTCAGCCGCTCACAGGGGATGAAGACTAGCCATAGTCACAAAGTAGTAGTGGAGGATCTTCTGTACATTTGAACCAAAAAATAAAAATGGGTGGTCTTGTTTCTAAATTTCAAATGTTGCTTGGTTGGTTGTTGAGATGGGGGTGTTGCACTCTAAATGTGGAGGAAGGTGAAGGGGCCTAATTAGGGATGTGTTTTGACCCGCGAAACCTAGCTTATGTCACCAAAGAGAATTATGTCATTTTCACTGGAAGATATTTTGATTAAGATTACGAGGTTTATTAGGATTTTTGTTAAGACACTGGCAATTGTTTCAAGTAATGGTAATGTATTGTGGCTTCATCCATATTAAAGTTTCTCCAAATATGATTGTAGAAGTATGCCCAGTCTACGGCGGTATCAGGTAAATCAGGTAGGTGCATTCGGATGTATATTCTTCGTAAAATTCCAAAACGTAGAGCTTCACAATCTGCAACTCTTTGTCAAACACAAATCTCCCCACACGATCATAAGACACAGTGAAATCTTGTTTCACAATATCTTCATCTTCAATGAGAACCTTTCTTATACTCTTCCTTTGATTTTTCCTTGATGCAAAAGTCAGCTCCTCTCTTATTTCAACAGAACTTCTTGGTGGTGTTAAACACATCATTCTTCTAAATGTTTAAGGACTGTTTGGAGCAGTGGCAGCCATTGTAACAGGAGCATGCAGAAAGTCTTCTGTGGTTAACTGTATGCCCCTAAACATTTTTTTAAATATCACACTTGGAATGTAGGTAGGAGCCCACAGGTGTGAAACAAACAAGGATGTGACACCTTCAGTAGTCATAAAACATTGGAATCTTTAGCACATTCAGTGAGATTATTTTTCTTAAACAACGTATGTTTTCAATGCGAACAAAGCATTAAAATGATCTTGCTAGTAAGTCTTAAGCACACTGTTGCAAGGTAGTTTTGTTTACACCTTAAGATTGTGACGACCACTAATATAATTTTTTATTTAATAATGTACAAATCGTCCGATAACTATTATTATTATTAATGTGTTAATGTTATGTTTAAAAGAAGCAGTCTCAATTCAGAGTGTTACGTGGATAATTCAGGAAAAAATATTTTTAAAGATCCTTGTGCCTTATTCTATATTCAAACACACATTACCCAAAACTGTGTTAAATAATGAATTTAATGTAGCAAATTTAAAGAATACTGACGTATATAAACGCAATGAAACAGAGAACACAAAGAGCTCGCCAACTTTACAGCAGTACTGTTTGCAAAAAAATCGTGGAAAGATAATAAGAAAACATTTTCATTCTGCTACAACTAAGGCTCAAGCTAATTTTAGTTTTGTCTGGTTTCAGAGTTGGACTACTACAGTAAAAAACGCTTTATACAGTACATGTCTTCACAATGGAGTAATGACGTGTTAAGCCTATTAACAAACACTATTCAACAATGACTAGAACCCAAAACTGTAATGTAACTGTGAGCTAGTTTCACATCATGTAGATTATCTCAATAATGAAATCTCGGCTCACTTGCATTTTCTGGCTAACAGCTGAAATGTGGACTGATGCTAAACCCGTTTTTCAGGCCTCAAGGTTTGGTGGAATATTATAGAATTTAAAAAACGATAAACTATATCAGATGTTCTTAAAAATGTAAACGTCAGACATGATAACTTTGTAAACACGTAATAACTAATATTTTAAGATAGATAAATGTTTAGATATTTTGTGAAAACAATAAAGATATACTACAACATTTCAGGGGCCCAATTTCACACTGTGACGTTTTTAAAGTAAAAGTAGATCAATTATAAAGACAGTCATGACAACATGCAGTTCCAGTCCAGTGTTTCCTGAATCAAACCTTTTGGTCTGATGAATACCTAAAACATCTAAAACATGTGTTGGTGCAGACCATCTAAAGCCCCTTTCACACTGCATGTCGGACCCGCAATATTTCCGGAACATTGCCGGGTCACCTTCTGTGTGAAAGCAACCACGTCCCGGGATTGATTACCGCATTGAACCCGGGTCGGGGACCTAGTAACATTGTGGGGTTCGACCCGGGGCGAGCGGTGTGTGAACAAAAGCCAGATCTAATTCTGTGTCGAAGTGATGACGCGTGTTATCGCGCAACTCTTTTACCGGCTGTTTTGAAGGAAGATCAACGTTCGCAACGAAAACATATATGCAAACTGTAATGAAGCAGAGATCAGTTAGTTCCTCCCTTTCCGCGCTGACGCAGAGATCGTTTGCTTGCTTCAGTGAAAGTATTACATGCCAAGCGTTGTCGACTCGTATATTACACGTCACGCGCTGATGTCACGTGTCGTTACGGGATCTTCAAGGGTTGTGTGTGAAAGCACGCATATATACCGGGTCATCACTGGCAGTGTGAAAGTGCCAAATCTAGCGACCCGGCAACAATTGCAGGAACACTTTACCTGTGTATTTGCCGGAATGGCAGTGTAAAAGGGGCTTAAAATTGACTAAAATAGCCCCTTTAAAATGAGTTCTTTCTACATGTCATCTCTGGTTTATTTGCCAGTGTGATGTTTAGAGAAACAGAGAAAGGAAATAGTTCCTGTGGCATCCTTGACTTTTAATGTCTAACTTTAAGTGTAATAGACGGGTTTGTATTAAGTTTAAGTTTTGTATTAACAGTCAGAATAGAAAATGGCAGGACTCATTTTCAAGCTGAGGTAGTGGCTTTTATGTGTCTTTGTGACACTGGTAGACCAGAAAAAGCTCTAAAGTGCATCACATTCTCAGTTTAAACACTCTCTTGACAATCATTTAATCATCTTTTACTCTATTGTGTTCATGTTTTTGCCTGTTTGACCAAACTCTGAGAATAGTCTTTATCTAAAAAACAATGAAAAAGATACACAGCTGGTGGGCCAGATCAACATTAAAAGTTTTCACAATAGTTTAGAAGAGAGGATTTCACTATTAGGTATTTGTTATTCTGATACATATTTCTGTTGTTCAAACATATTTCCTGTATAAAAGAGTATGTCTATAACCTGTTCAAAGGCGTTTAGTGCAATCTTATGGATTGTAAACATAATCACATTACAACAAGGTGACATAGTCCCTCTAGCAAAACCACCAAAAATGGACAAAACAGAAAAATCTTAGCACATGGTAGATGCTAATGCTTATGACCAAGGGGGAGTACACATAGGCCTACTCTTTAATGTCAATCGGAAATGTTGAAACAAACGAGTACGACAAAAAAAAAAAAAAAAGTGCACATCGTCATCAGCTATATGAACAAGAGCTCTAGATGTAGGGCCAATATTTTTATGCTGTAGTTACGCTGTAAAAATTCCTATGAACGGGCACTGTATGTTTGACCACAGTCAGAGAAAACTCTTCATCAGAAAACGGCAAAACAACATGTAAACAGATCAGTCAACTATCTCTGGCAAAAATAAATAAATTAATTAATTAATAAAATAAAATTATATAGATTTACGTCACACATTGACAATTTTTGTCTTATGTGCTCATTAGAGCTAAAATCCTGTTTTGCCAAATGCCACACTTTAGCATTTCATAATTCAGTGATTTTTTTCTTTTTTTTTTTTTTCAGTTTTGCTCACAGATAATCCACATGCAAAAGTTGTTTGAATTTTTCTATAACCATTACAAAAGTGAGAACATCATAGTTCTCAAATGTGTCTGTATTACAACAAAAGCCCATCTAACAAATCTGGCAGAAGAGGAGAAACAGATGTTTAGCACATACACACATTCTAGATGCTTATGTACACCAGAGATGTTTTTTATTTGATTCAAAGAAGATGGCCATAGGAACTGATAACATTCTTTAATGGTGTTGTGTTGTGTTTTGTCAAAATATTTAAAAAGATCGGTCAAATGTTTAATATTTTTTCTTAAATGAGTAGGATGTGCTCACCCTGCTCTCTTTCCCATGCAGGAATTAGTATAAACTTACAGGAGTGTTAAAACAAAAACGGCCAAACAAACAAAATGTGAATGGTTTCATCTGCTATCTGAACAAGATTACTTAATCTGGTGGATTAATAAAAATATAATTTACAAATCAACATTTTTTTTTACAATTGTATTCTGAATTCTATATGCACTGTAAACATTTGTTTTCTTGCTATACTCTCTTTCTTAGTAATTTGGTCGATTGAATACGCAAAAGATTATGTGAAACACCCTTGGCATAATCTGTTAGCATGCAAAAATAGTCATAAATGTTTTAGCACAGCTATTTACACAAATAGTATGAGAACTGTCGTGTCACTTGCATAGAAAATTCATTACCGGTTTATCAGGGTCAAAAGGAAATGATGATAGTTGAAACATCCTTAGCTTGTACATTTCTTTCATTTTGAAAATCACAGCTGCTGGTGCCTAATTTTATTTTTTTAGTAAACCATTTAACATTACATGATGCCTACAAAATAGTAAAATAGTCAAAGTGTATGTTTTCCGTTCTAGGTATGAACATTTACACCACGTGTTATAGGCCGGGTAAATAATTAGAAAATAGTAGTTCTGTCGAATGAGAAAAGTTCAGTCATGCATTTAAGATGTAGAAATGATGTTTGCCAAACACATCCAAAGAGTTTTCTTCTCATGTGAAAAAAGCACTTGTGTGCATAAATGATCTAAAGAAACAATGCTGGTCATCAGGTTATTTAAAAAATAATTAAGACAATAGACAGTGTGCCTTGCTCTAGTAACACACAATGTGCAATCTTTTAAACATGTTTAAAATGGTAGGTGTAATTATTTTACTGAGTTTAAGTAAAATGTATATTTGTTCATTTACAGTACACATACTATCTACAACTTCGATTATTAAATGATAAAAATTCTTATATAACACAAAGTAAAAACAACAAATACGGTTTTGCTCATAATTAAAATGTAGTTTACTCAGTTTTACTGTGTGTGTGTGTGTGTATACCCCATGTTATGGGGAACAATGATGGCAATATCCAAAATCCTTGGGGATTGTTTTTGTCCCTGTGAGGAAACATGTTTATAAATCATACAGAATGAAGTGTTTTAGAAAATCTTTAAATGAACGAAATTTTCTGTAAGGGATAGGTTTATATGTAAGGTTGGTGTATGGTGATGCAAAATACAATTTGTACAGTATAAAAAACCATTATGTCTATGGGATGTCCCATAGAACTTGGAAACCCAATGTGTGTGTGTGTGTGTGTGTGTGTGTGTGTGTGTGTGTGTGTGTGTGTGTGTGTGTGTGTGCGTTTTAAAGTTAACGTGAGATTTCAACTCCTTTTACACATCACGCATTATGGATACACTCTAAAAACTGCTGGGTTGAAAACAACCCAATTTGGGTTATTTTGACAACCCAGCGCTGGGTCAAAAAGGGACGAACCCAGCGCTGGGTTGTTTTAACCCAACCAGTTGGGTTATCATATTTAACCCAGCCTGCTGGGTTGCCTTTTTTATGGTTTAAAATGACTATATTGCAGGGTTTAAAAAAACAGAGCGGGTGTTTTTTTATCACTGTATTTCAGAAGGAAAACTACTGTATTTAGAAAATGTTCGATATCATTTCGCATGTGCTTGATAAGGCAGCGTTTGTGAGCTCAGCGCTGCTCTGCAGCCGTTACCGGAGAAACCTACCTCTCCCGCTCTTAGCGCCTCCTGCTGGCAGAAAATAAACTCGCAGAGTGCAGCCATGTGGGGAAACAATGCATTTCTACGTTAAAATTAACCCAAATTGAGCTAGGCATTAAACCTACAAATGTTGTTCATTTTAAATATCACTTTTACACACAAACAATAATTACCAAAAGGAAAATATTTATTAAAAACAAGAGAAAAGTCAAAAAGTAACATGTTAGAAGAAATGCAGAAAAGGATGGCATTAACAGCTACAGAGTTCATAAACAAAGCATTGAACATTTGATGAATATAACTTAAGATCAAATTGGACTTTGTTCAATTGTATATATTGTATAAAAATATACGAAAACACATACAATAAATTTACAATTAGTTTTTTTTCCAACTATTCTGGCATGACAGTACACAAATAAATCACAACATTAACTTTGATATTATAACCTTTAACAGATGCGTGTGTGTGTGTGTGTGTGTGTGTGTGTGTGTGTGTGAAAGAATGTTAGCAGGTGTATGAATGACAGAGTGTAAACTTTTCTACTAAACAACACAGAAAAAGCATTTAACTTTTTTTTTTTAACAAATTATACACTTACAGTTTGTTTCATAGTCCATGAATACAGATCATGCATCACTGTCAATTTTCATGATCTCTTTAGCATAACTGATGTAATCATGAAGAAACCCCATCAGCACAGCATGTGACATCTTCTACATCATCCAGGGCAGCGTCCTCCTTTAAAACCACCGCTGCATCAGTTTAGGGGAAAGAAGATTCTCCTCTCTGACCAGCATTCATCCCAGTCACCGCCTGCTCTTCATCAGTGGCCTAAGAGAAACACATTTGAAAAAATTAAACATTTAATTAAACTATCCATTTTCAGGTAGAGGTTTATTCACATCTGTAAGGTTTTAAAGTTTCAACACTTAGTGTGGTTGTTTAATGTCTCAATCCACCACAGCGCTCCAGGAGGCTATAATGGCAGCACTAGTGTGAGGACATGCGATATTGTTTGAATAAATATTGCTTTCAGAAAGCTTCTTTACTGAAACATTAAAACAGACATGACATTCACATACCTCACAATATTCACGTACATGGAGGGCTGCTCTTCAAACCGTTAGTTCACCAAATAATTAAAATGTTTATAATTTACTCTCCTCATGTTTTTCCAGACTCATACAAACCCTGTTCATTTTTTGGAAAACATATGAATATATTTAATATTCTCTTTTTGTGTCCTCCATTGCTGGTCTGGGAGACCAATATTTTATTTTGAACATACATGTTTGCTATCATATAATTTAAGATGTATTCATATATAAATATCAGAATTTACTTCTACAATAACTCTATATTTATGAAGCTTGAAAATACAGATTATCTAAACTATAAATGGATTAACAAATATTATGAGAAAACTAAAAATATATTAATTTATGTTGTAAAGACAGACAAAAGTCTTATAGGTTTGGAATGACTTGAGGGCAAGTAAATGATTTTTTGTGTGAACTTTACCTCTAAGAGCGAAGACCAAGAATAATGACTCTCCAAATCAGACAACTCCAAAGTTGGTTTGAGTTCTGCAATAAAAAACACAGACATCAATGGTCTTAATGAAATGAGCACGTAATCACACTGTTGTTGCATCAAAATGTGAAGTAAACTGGCAGGAGACAACAAAAAAATTTATTTTCTAAAAATAACTTACATAAAATCTCAAGGGAATGATGATCTCCCATGTCTCTTGCTTTTAACATCTTCAAAAACAAAAAACAAACATTATTTTACTCTTAGTAAAAAAAACAACAACTGATAAAATGAAATTATGAAGTTTACTTGCCTTAAACGATATTTCCCTCTCTTCAGAAGAAGCTGAGAAAACCACCTCCTCACACAAGCAGACTTGTGTGTCCTTAACTCCAGTTAGTTTGAGTTCTGCAAAGAGGGACATCAATGTTTTCAATAAAATATTAACATATACATACATATATAAAATCACACTGTTTTTGCATCAACATGTGAAGTTAACAGGCAGGACACAACAGAAACATTAATTTTCAAAAAAAAAAAAAAGTAATAATAATTTAACTTACATCAGTCTCAAAAGAATGAAGTTATCTTGTCTCTGGATTTCAACATCTAAAAAAAACACACACATTATTTTAGTCTTAGTAAAAATAAAGATAACTTGAGGTTATTCTGAAGTTTACTCTCCTTAACCCGTCTGTCCCTCTCTTCAGAAGAACACCTCCTCCTCATCCTCACACAGGTCTGTGACTCCTCACACAAACAGCTTCTGTGTCTTTAACTCTCAGCGCGAGGACAATGAAGACACGAGCTTGACAAGTCTGAAATATTACATGTAAAACATACTTTTAACAGTTACCACTTCAACAGCCTCAAAATAATTATGCTAGTCTTTACTACACAATGCCGTTTCCTTTAGGAGACAAACATACATTCAGTTTAACCGCGAAAAAAAAAAGACAAATTCACATGAGCGTAACCGTGACCATAACCGTCTGTTAACGCCTCAAAGAGAACAGATAATGTAAAATCTTATGTAAATATGACAAAATACATTCACAGACATTATATTAAAAGTACATCCTCCGTTCAGTAACGTTACATGAGGCAGTTAAGACCTCCGTGTCTGAGGCGAAAACCGCGTCCGTTTTTTTATATAACGTTAGATATAACGTTAAGCTCCTTTGTTTCCGCCTTTCATAAAACCTTCCGCCTTTCATACAACCGGGTAAACAATAAAAGATAACTTTACATTTTGAATACTTAACGTTACTTACCATACACTGTTAAAAATCGCTGTAAAAAAACGGCCAAATTTCGACAGTAACATACTGTTTTTTCAGTAAAACAGTGCATTCTGGGTAATATTCGTCGTTTTCGAGAAGGTAGCCTGCTGCTATATATCGTAAATTAACAACGTTCAAAGTCGACACTCAGCGGCTGTGTTTCAAATCACACCCTACACCCTCATTCACTATTCCCTACATGAGTTTACTAATATAGTCCACCTAACAGAGAGAATGAAAACTAATGAGTGAATTCAGACAATGATCAACAGCTGCTGTTGACGAGTAGAATCACTGAAGAAAAAAGAAACAAGACAAACACAAGAAATACAACTGACTTCAGCCACAGCTTTAGATGAAATCAACTGAAGATTTCATCAACCAACAAACAGCTTTATCAACTTCACTCATTACTAACCAGACTGACTTTATTTCTATCAGATCAGAGATCAAAAGATCTTATTGAGAATTACAGAGATGTAGATGATAATGTTAGTTTCGTTTAGCATCACCATTGTGGAGATCAGTGTTTGCTTTAGTTGGGCTCCTGACCCTTGACTTTTGTTTCATTGCTATATTTGTATCTTTATAATACATCTGTTACAGCAATATTAATCTTCATGGTCAAGTGCTTATGACGGTTTCTGTCAAGCATGATCTACTTGACTGACTTGTTGCTATAATAGTCAATTAATAATTAGGTGTTGAAATATATGAGTGAATAACACTTTTCTTTTGTTTGTTTCTTCAATTTTATAAGATTGAATGGTAATGTGATTATCTGGATATGGATTTAACGAAATTTTGAGCTTTAAATATTTTGGGCAGCAGTCCTCACAACACTGAAAGAGAGACATCAACAATCAGCATATTAATCTCAACAATGGTGACAATCAAAAGGTTTATGATGCAATGCATGCTGGGTACCAGCACAGGATAAAACTCATCCATGACTCCCAGCATGCATTGCGGCATGAATAAATTATGCCACTGAATTGTTCACTTATTTTCTTGAATTCTTATGTGCTTATAATTTTGCATTTGTTTTAAGTTTTAGTAGCATGTGTTGTGATGTTCAGAACTGATCTGTTTTTTTTCTTCTGTGTACTTTTGTTTTGCTATAACAAGTTCCAAAGGCGCATTGTTACAGCATGTAAAAAAAATAAAATAAAAAATCCTTAGTTGTTGAAAAATCATGTTCAAGAGTTCAACTAAAGTAAACACTGATCTCCATCATGGTAGTGAAAAAAACACCTAAACCTATTTAACTCTCCATAAGTTCTTCTGTAGACATCTGACAGAAATAAAGTCAGTCTGGTTAGTAATGTGAATCTGGTGAATCTGTTTTAGTAGTTGTTTAATCAGATCTTGAGAGATTTGATGTATTCTTTTATTCAGTCGATTTCATCTAAGCCTGTGGCTGAAGTCAATTGTAGATCTTGTGTTTCTCTTTCCTTCAGTGATTCTGCAGGTGTTTATCACTAATGCTCAATCATCAATTAATCACCGAATTATCTCATTAACTTCACTGATTCAGTGTTACTCTAACACTCTGTAGTGTGCACACATTATAAGTGTTCATTTAAAACTGAGGATTTTATTGTGGGGTTTAAAGGGTTAAAGATTTAAGATGAAGAAAAAACAGCATGAAACATAATTTAACAGTAATAAACTGTAATTAATTTACAAGAAACAAACTGTAGAAAAACAGTTATTTACTGGCACCCCTGCTGCCAGTAAATAACTGTTTTTCAACTGTTTCTTGCCGTAAATTAATGGTTGCCAGCAAAAAAAGTGTTTTTCTACAGTTTGTTGCCGTTAAGTCAAGGAAAAACAGTAATATACTGTAAAATGTAAACGTCAGATTTACCAAATGAAAAAAAAGTTAATTTAACTAAAATATTTGTGAACATCCATAGAAAAAAAATTAGGCAAAGTCATACACTGATAATGAGAGTAAATACTGAACTTGACTGTATTAATGTGTGTTTGCACAAGATAAATCATTTAGTTTAATGTAGTTTTGTTGTTCACCATTGTGCTGGAGAGTAGAGCCTGTGCTTCAGTCAATGATGAGCCACAATTTCTGATTTTCTGCTGCTTTACAGTATATAAAGACAGTAAATGTTGAGTCGCTGATACAGTGATGATCTCTGCGTTAAGTACTTCAGCACATACATGTGTGCTATAGCTGACAATGAGCTGCAGTGATTTGAGTAAAAGTCATGTATTTAGTTACTTTATTGCTGCAAATTAAGTGTTTGCATCGTTGTATTAAGAAATATTCCTTCTCAGTGGACTCAAATGAAATAAGTTCACAGTACTAACATCGTAGGAATGCTAGTTTTAAAAACTCGAACTGTTTGAAGCAGTGGGAGTGGAGTTAATTTCCATGGTAGAATTTACGGTAAAAAACTGTTAAAAAATAAGAGTGGTAAATTAATGGTTAAGAGCTGTAAATTAACAGTACTTTACTGGCGCCCCTGCTGCCAGAAAATTACTGTTATTTAACGGCAAAATTTTTTACAGTGTAGTCTTTCACTCGCTTCTCGCTTCTATCACGCTGAGAAAATGGCGGCTGCTCGCACTGGAGAGACGTACGATTTTGACGTGACGTGCGTGCTCTCCTTCACGTCCGCGTGGCTGGGTTGAAAAAGAGAGTTATTTTCAACCCAAACTTGGGTTAAAACATCCCAAAGTCCTATCCAACGGCCTCAACCCAGCAGTTGGGTTAAAAAAACAACCCAGCGTTTTTTAGAGTGTAGTATTTTCTTAACATTAATGAATGCCTGTTTGATTTTATTAATTTCAGATAACATTAAATTATTTATCTCCTTGGCTTGGTTAGTTGCTGATTTAAATAATTCTCTCTCTCTCTCTCTGACTTGTCATAGAAGTCATAAAACCTAGTGTCCTACATTGAGAAGGGTATTCCTGCACAACCGGAGGCTGCAGTTACAGGACCGCAATTCTGTGACCGCAGGTTTAGGACCCTAGTATTTTGGTGACAGCGCCACCTACTGTACTGAATCAACACTAATTAAAGATGGACGACGTGGACAGCAACCAGACGGTGAGTATCGATATTTAATTTGATTTTATTTTATAAAGTTTCAACGGTGCAAAGTTTACATAGTGAGAACTGCTACCTATTAATTAATAATTAATTCCCACCAAATTAAGAATTTGTGAGCTAGTTTTATTAATTACTACGACGTTAATTCGTGGCTACGATTTCATAAATCCTAATTGTGTTTTAATGATGAAGTATTATAAGTGAATCTAGCCTGCACATTAATTAAACTTATCAGATGACAAGAGCATGGTTGATGTGTAAGATTTACCTGCAGCTTAATGTATTAGTGTGAATACTGGCTCAATAGTCGTTGTTTTACCATATTTATGTATAAAATATATTTCATAATTAAACTGCACTGACTGCCTAGTTGCAGTATGTATTAGTCTGTTGTTTTGGCATTGTTTTGCAATGATAAATGAGGCATTTGGCAATTTTAATAGTTTGTTACAATTTGGCCTAATCTGCAGGTCTACTCCACATACAGTTATACATTGCTATCATGTGTTAGTTTCTGTCATGTTCTGCATGGCCAATATGAAGTGATTTTATGGATTTGATTAGGCTCATTGTAGGACAGATGATTAAAAAAGGCACTAGGGATATTTTCATGATCTCAAAATATTCTAACAAGTACACTCTTTTCCAAGATACATATAACAATCCAAAAAGGGAGATCCCTGCCCGAATTGAGGAGATGCACCACATGGCACTACAAGGACTTTCACTTTTCATTTATATAGTCACGGGGTGAAGAAACACTTGACAAGAGGTGCGTGAATTAAATGCCCCGGAGGGTGGATTTATTGAAAAGTGAAGGGTGCCTGGTGAAGTGTCCTGATCCGCCTTCAGCTGGTTGGTGCTTCCAGTGTGCTCTCCGTGCTCTTCTGTGACAATCAAGGGGAAAGTGGGTGTCTTGACGTGCTCCAAAGTGTGTGGGTTGTCGTTCACTTGCTGCTTTCTGTGAAGATAGAAGAGAGGGGTTAGACCAGCGTTGCATTCGGTTCGAAAACCTCTTCTGAGTGTAACATGTGCTCCTTTTAAATGTGCTGGCTGATGGGGAGCAGCTGTGACCGATCAGCCGGTGACGAGGACGTGCAGGTGTTTTTCTTTGGTTTCCAGGGCGACGCGGATTCCTCTTTGAGTGCTCGTCACAATATATATATATATATATATATATATATATATATATATATATATATATATATATATATATATTTCAGTTGAATATGTTAAACAAATGTTTCTTATTTATCTCTCTCTGTCTCTCGTTCTCTCTTTCTCTAGAGTTGAAGCCTACAGCCATTCTATCCATGCAGCAACTGATGGAAAAGGGGTTCACTTTGGTGCTGTTGTGATGTTGTCACAAAAATGACATGTATATACAGTACAGACCAAGAGTTTGGACACACCTTCTCATTCAAAGAGTTTTCTTTATTTTCGTGACTATGAAAATTGTAGATTCACACTGAAGGCATCAGAACAATGAATTAACACATGTGGAATTATATGTGGAATTATATACATAACAAAAAAAGTGAAAACTGAAAATATGTCATATTGTAGGTTCTTCAAAGTAGCCACCTTTTGCTTTGATTACTGCTTTGCACACTTTTGGCATTCTCTTGATGAGCTTCAAGATGTAGTCAACTGAAATGGTCTTCCAACAGTCTTGAAGGAGTTCCCCGAGAGATGCTTAGCACTTGTTGGCCCTTTTGCCTTCTGTCTGCGGTCCAGCTCACCCCTAAACCATCTCGATTGGGTTCAGGTCCGGTGACTGTGGAGGCCAGGTCATCTGGCGCAGCACCCCATCACTCTCCTTCTTGATCAAATATCCTTGATATATATATATATATATATATCTGTGTGTGTGTGTGTGTGTGTGTGTGTGTGTGCATGTATGTATATATGTATATAAATAAACATTCTTGAATCATTCTTGTGTTTTGTCTTGCCTCTCAACAACTTCTAAAATATTAATATTAGTGACTCCATACGCTGATTCCAACTTTAACTTACCGGATAATGAGCTAATTAACCTTGAAGTGAATCAATATACTGTATAATTCAAGAGACAATTCAAGACTTTTAAGGTTCTTCATTTTTTACAATTGTTTTAACATTGATATACATCAATTTTACAAAATTGATATTTCATTTATATTTTGTGTAAATTCATGTTTAAATTTAAAATTGTGACTCAAAACACACTTAGTAATTTAACTCTGCTGCATTTTGAATCAAAAATCACATTTAAAAACATGCTACTGAGATTAATATATTGATGCTATAAACAAAGTAACGTGACTGCAAACTAAACCAACAGGATACTAGAACTGCGTTCCTGAAACTGCAGCCATTGCTATATTGGCCAGTACGGTAGGTGGCGCTGTCAGGAAAAACTAGGGTCCTAGAACTGCGGCCCAGATCTGCGGTCCTGAATCTGCAGCCTCCGGTTGTGCAGGAACATAATATTGCCTACATTAAAGACAACATTGATGTTTCTAAGATGTTAAGTCGGTACTTCCTTTTTTCCTGTTGCATTTCCTAAAATAAAAATAAAATTCACACCTGGAAAAACTCCAGACATCCTCCTCCTTTTCAAAGGTGGATGTAGACCAGTCATAGCCACACTGTTGTTGTCTAGGTTTCAACATATACCATATAGATCAAACAAACATTGATCCTGTCAAGGCGTCAATACACTCACTTTTACTCAGCCATTTTTTTTTCCAGGAAGAAACCAAACACCTCATGATTGGAAGTGAGTAACAGGCCAGGAAGGAACTCCACAGAAACCCCCACAGCTCTGGTTACAGATACAACCATCATATATCCAGTAATAAACACAACACAAGTCAAATCTGAGACATGTTTGATCTTTTCATTTACACACACCTCTGTCATTTGCTTTGGCAGACAGGCCATATAGTCATAAATCAATCCAAACTGACCATGTACACTTTTGACATATGACTACCTGTCAGTCAATGCTGACTGTACGTACATAAATCAGGCCATAAATCAGGGTCATAAATCATCAAGATTGGAGACTAAGGATATGATAATACTACTCAACTACAAGGACACCAGAAGTGGCTGGTGAAGAAACGCAAATTTCAAGTGGGAGATATTGTGCTTGTAGTGGATGATACTGCTCCAAGAAGCTCATGGATAATGGGTAATATTATTTAGATCACACAGGATAAAAGGGGATTGAGACGTCAAATAAGAATCAAGACCAAGAGTTCCTGCTTACCAGACCCACTAATTAAGTCTGCCTTCTTCTGGAAACAGAGGACTTTTAACTATTCTATAACCAAGTGACTAATTGATTGACTAATGACTGACTGACTGAATATGAGGGCTCTCTAATGACTTACTGAAGACTTTTACTTAAGACTGTTTGATTGACGTGTTTACTTCAGTTGATTACGGACAATGTTCACACATTGAAGAACTGGACATTTACACGCATACATATTATGTATAAATTGTTTATTTGTGAAAATAAGATTTAGCGATTTATATGTAGGCAGGAAATAATCAGTGACATAACTTGCATGATTTTGTTGTATTGTTATGATTATTGCAGTTTTAGGGTGTAATAATCAGGGACTGGAATGTTAGGTGCCAGGTTTGTATTGATGTCTTATTTCGAAATTCATTTTCAGTTTGTGACGTCACTTGAAACAGGTGCATGTTAGTTTGTGTGTGGTTAGCATGGTTGGAAGGGGGTGAGTAGCTGGGACGCTCACTTTCTGTTGACTGTTTTCATTTCATTTAGTTTCATTTAAACATAACGGTTACTGGCTGCCGCTATAAATATAATATACAAATTTCAGTTTTTGAATGGAATTAGTGAAATAAATCAACTTTATGATAAAATTCTAATTATATGACCAGCACCTGTACTGTGTATCCCGTGTCTCATAGGAGCTATTTGACAGCTGACCACATCAACTGGTCGCAGGCCTCCGTGGCCTGACTGAACTAACGCTACGCTCGATATGGTCTTTTAATAAATAAAGATTTTATTCTGCTCTTTTTTTATTTTACTGTATGAAGTCTTGAGGTGAGAAGGTGAGAAACAGAAAATGACAGAAAAAAATCAATTTCTGTTGCACATTATAGATGTACTATTGTGATCATAGGTTTACAGATGCTTCTGAGCTTTTTGTAATGGGTTGAAATACTGTGCCCCAGCTATACCCGTAATACACAGACTGACAGTCCATAACAAAAACGAAGACCCTGCTTCAGAGCACACACATTTATCTGACTTTAGGATCAGTAACTTTAGGATCACTATATTTTCATGCTGATTATTCAGTGCCAAAGAAAAACAAAGAAACTAAGTAACTTTAGTAATTAAAACAAATGCATACAGAAAATAATATTCTGCACTATAAATGTTTTTCTGAGGACCGCTTTAAGAATTTGGTTTTAGTACTTTTATCTGACTGAAAAAAGCTGCTCTATTGAAAAAAATATATAATAATAATAATAATAATAATAATAATAATAAAAATACAGTTAATGCTCCACTTGCATACATTCCTGTTTGAGATGAGAACATAATTACATTGTGCAAAATCTGAAGTAAAATTCAGCATGCTCATCAAAATGTTAAATTGTATGATCACATTACAATTGTTCAAATACATTGTGTGGCCAAAAGAAGTAACCATTTGAATTTAAAGCAAATACTTAAGATTTTAGGATTTAACTATTTTTGCAGATATTTAATGTTTCTGGCATGTGTTTAACAAACATTCTCTAAACCCTAACTGATACAGTATGTAGCTTTTTATTCCTCCCACAACCATGATGGAAGACGTATCCATGCACATATTCCAGTATGACAAGATTCATCAGACTCAAAGGGTGATTCAGGGAGAGTGGTTCGACTGAGTGGTTCCCAATGTCAAATATAACTTAAACAGAGCACACAATATTTAAAATATTTCTGATTAAACTATGTGAATGCATACTGTGAACCCAAACTAATTATGTGCAACCAGGGTCCATCATTCGACTGAGCAAAAATCCAACAAAAGTATCCATATTTAATTGGGGTTTATGAAGTGAAATGTTTCACTGTGGCCACTCCATGCACAGTGATACGTGCTTCCTCAAAAACTCTGCTTGCAACAGGCTTTACACGCAGCAGCATATTTTCCTTTCTGCTGCAGGTTCTTTCAAAGGATTTAAATGCACTGTTTAGCTGTGTAATGTCATACATGTATGTTGTCAATGTTATGTAGTGGATCATTACAAATTAAAACTTTAACCAGTTTTAGACCGGGACTGAAGTTTTTGTTATAGATTTTATCACCGTGGGCGTTATATTGCACAGTGATCCGACCAATAGCAAATAAATTACACCTGTTTCATTCATAGACTGATAGAGAGTTTTCAATGTTCTTTCAAATTGAAATGTTAATATAGGCATAGACAACTACAGATTCTGTATTTCCCATATAAGGAATAACCATTACAGAATTACTGAATTATCGTTTATACATGTTTCCTGAAATGTTCTTAGTTAAATATACCGTCTGTAAGTCATACTTTTGTAAGGTTGGTCCGGCACTCTAGCTAAACCTTATCACTGTTTACAGTTCACAGTTCATTACATCTCAGTCTTTAAATTTAATTCTTAAGTTTTAATGCACCCAGGAGTGTTATCATGCAAATCATTAAATTGTCGTTAGACTTATGATTGTTCGCTTTCTTATTATAGCCTACTAGCCAAACATTGCCTCTATCAGCTTGCAAAATGTTAGGCAGTGAAGTCTTAGGAGGTTATTTTCAAGGAATGATTGTGGTGGTGGGGAGTTAACAGAGCAAATTGTTTTGCAAAAATAAAAAACCGCGGCGACCGTGGAGCCATTTATTTTGTGTGCATCATCAACCTGGGGTACGTTTCCCAAAAGCATCGTTAGCCAACTATGGTCGCAAGTTCCGTCGTTACCAACGTAGTTCAACGATTCGGTGTTTCCCGAAACCATAGTTCAAACGAACATTCGCAAACTGCATCGCAAACTTGTGTCGTTGGAACGACAGCTCTCCACCTGTGGTTAGAGGCATAGTTCGTCGTTAGTTTGCTGTGTCGACGTCACTGATTGCGCCGCACCTGGGCTGTGTTCTGTTCAGAGTTATCGACCCTGTGCCCTATTCCTTTAGAAGATTGCACCATCCACTTTGAGTGATTTAAAAGAATTAAAGTTGCAATTTAAGTTTATCACATAAATCGCCTTTTTATTATTATTACGAATTAATTTTGAAACTTTATAGCAGCGTGGCCCTCGCGATTATTCTCCCTTCGAAGTGCCCTCTGAAAGCATTAATCTTGCCGATTAGTACGCAGCCATTGTTTCGTTTGTGCGAAGAAACGGTGAGCTTGTCAAGTGAGTTATCTTTGTTTAATTTGAATTTAAAAACAGTCCAAAATACATATGTCTCATATAAAAATATTGGTATAAAACAGTGTGTTAGAGGTTTTCACTTATATAAAATGTTATCACTAAAATTACAGTATTTTTAAAGTAAATTAATTTTTAATTTGAAATGAATGTACTTAAAGTAACAAATTATGTATAAATAAGTGAGTGATTTTGTTGTTTTTACAGAATTAGAATATAGAATACTCTCTACAAATGTGTTTGTGTGTGAATACATAGAGAGAGAGAGAGATAGAGAGAGAGAGAGAGAGAGAGAGAGAGAGAGAGACGGTATACACTGTTTGCAAAAGTTTTTTTTTAAATGTTTTTAAGTGTACATTTAATACATATCGGCAAATAAACCAAATATTTAACAGAAATTATGTCAGATCTAACAAATGGTTTAAATTCTAGTGGTGGCTGGATGCTACACAGGTGACAGGAGGTATGGGCGAAGAGGACATGTCTCCAGCAGCCAGCTATCACCAAAGCCATGCACCCTCTTCAGCAACCTGTAAACGTGGCCCACACAAAAGATTTATGTATGCTTCCATCACACACCCATTAGGCCATCACCCACCACCTCCATAAATTGCCAACAGCATAATAATGCAGTGTAGCTAACAACTGAATTTAAAGCATTGTTTCTTCTTATTGCCCTCTGAAGACATGAATCCTGATGTTGCAGGGCCAGACTGGAGAGGGCCTGATGTTGGAGCCCTGAACTTTGAAGGCAAAAGCCTGGTTGATGCACATGTATTCATATCTCCAGGGATCCTTCCAATGCAACAGGCCCCAAGATGGCCAAAATTGGCTCTTCCTCTGTAGGGACAGGAGGAGCTGAACTGAAACCCCATCAGTCTTGTTTGCTTCCCTCTTACGTGCCACGGCCCTCTGTTTTGTCACACTTGCAAAGTCCCTCCACTTATTCCTGACTTTGTCTTGGCTTTGTCCATATCCATAGCAAGCATCGTTTATTTTGATTGATTTCTGCCCAGATTTTATTTTTGTCAGCATTTGTAATGCTATTTTTCAGCTTTGAAAATAGCTGGACTACTATTTTCCACCACCTTCTCGAAAATAACTGCAATTTCAAGCATTGAAAATTTGGGTTTTCGTGTCATTTTCATTAACACGTCAGAATGGCAAGAATACATGAATAGGAAAGATTGAGCAAAAAAAGCAATCCACAACAGTACATCACAGTTTTTCAAAACCCATATTTTTCAATTGTGGTTAAGTAGCCTATCAATATTACATAAGAAATAGTATTTATCTGAAATTGTGAAATTATAGACATTGGGATCAGAAAAGAGCACATTTTTAACTCTGTGTGTGTATAATGTATTGCAGAACAAGCAAATGATTCGTTATTACTCGACTCCTACGTAACGTCATTTCAAAATCGTAATTCGAATCGAAGAAAAGAGAAAATAAAACCAAATTACTGTATCAATCAATCACCCTTATTTTATATAGTGCTTTAAACAAAATACATTGCGTCAAAGCACTGAACAACACTCATTTGGAAAACAGTGTCTCAATAATGCAAAATGATAGTTAAAGGCAGTTCATCATTGAATTCAGTGATGTCATCTCTGTTCAGTTTAAATAGTGTCTGTGCATTGTAGGTGGCAGTATGTGCTCATGTCTCCAGTCAGCCATTAGATCGAAGAAGAATAACGACGGCTCAAACCAACGTAGTTTGAACTATGGATCTGCGACAGAGGTACCATGGTTTCTGGAAACAGTCGTGACTAGGTCGTTCGTTTTCATAAAGATGCACTATGGTGGTTAATCTGCGAGCTACGTCGTTGTACGGGAAACGCACCCCTGGTTGTAGAGTACATTAAGACACTGTGGGAAAAGATATTATGATAATATAAATGACCATTTAAAGGAAGACATATTGCCTGTTAGTGATTCGCATGATGCATTTGGGCATGAGGTTGCAGGTTCTCGCACTCATTTCGAAATTACATTAAATATCCAGGGTTGGATTTAGTTTGCAATTTGTAATTTGTAACTGATAGGTGCTCTGGGAATATATTTTTCTTTCTCAGTTTTCTTCCCTGACGTGATGTATATTTGCAAACCGAAAGAAGAACTTAAAAACAAGTTTGTTGCTCTAACGTGAAAGAGTTATGTGGCTTTATTTAAATTAAAAATGTACTTGATAAAGAACACCGCTTTCACACATAACGCACCGAAGCAGCGCCTGTACAGAATGAATAACAGATTCTCGAGTCACTGATATCAACCAATTCAGCACCACTGCGATGGACTGCACCTGTTAACGTCACACGTTAGAAGGCATAACTCACCCAGACAGCAACATAGTGTTGGCCTAGTTCCGGCCCACATCTGGGAAAACCAGCCCTAGTCAGTGCAGAGTCAGAAATATATTGTTCCTAATAAACAAATATAAAAATAAAATAAAATTTCATTTGCTTTGCTCGTTGAATATTTCAACGTGCTCCTTCTGATTTGATTTCGTGAACTAGATATTTAATTTAGTCTCGGGTCTCATGGAGTTTATGTACAGGTGTAAATCAGCGTGGTCGTAGTTATAGCACAGTGACATAGAGCCAGACAATAATGTTTCACTTCTAGTGTTTATAAAGCAGAGCACGAGAGAAATGTCAGACTTTTCAATAAATTATTGAAAAGGTGATTCAAACAACAAATAATCCAACATGCAGAAAACCATTTGGAGCTTTATAAAGCATCAAATGATCAATGAAAAAAAAAAATTTACTTATAGGCCAATTTCTAGTCAACTTTCCACGAATTTGTCATACTTTATTAAATGCAATTTATAATCCAACTCTTGAAAATTAAAATCAAGAAGAATCATTGCTGAGAAATGCATTTCAGACGGTTTCATTACCCGAAACTTAAATATAGAAATCGCATCAAAAGTGCTTTAATAGGCTTCTGTTGAAGACAGATCAAGACACGTCCGGGTGACCCGCTGCCTTTTAGCTCCGCCTACTGGCGCGTCACGGTACTGGACTTGTAGCATTGAAATCACTTCAATCTACCAGGGTTCCTCAAATCTTACCCTGGAGGGTCCAATCTGCTGCAGAGTTTAGCTACAACCCTTATCAAACTCTCCCACCTGTGATTTTCTAATGATCCCGAGGACATTGATTAGCATGCTCAGGTGTGTTTGA
The DNA here is from genome assembly GCF_003368295.1 of Carassius auratus. NCBI lineage: Eukaryota > Metazoa > Chordata > Actinopteri > Cypriniformes > Cyprinidae > Carassius > Carassius auratus. Next base: position 31,279 of record NW_020525162.1, on the reverse strand, counting down.
TTAGGGTTGGAGCTAAACTTTGCAGGAAAGTGGATCTCTTGGGCCAGATTTGAATATCGCTGATCTAAATCATATTGAAATATGTCTCCTGTCAGTGGCAGCTGTCATTTTGTTTGTACATACATTTATAAGTGATTGATTTATTAATTGAATAGTTTTATGGAAGCAAAATAATGACATATGTCTTTGAAACAAAAATAGATGCTGAATAGCACAAATTGAAAAAATAATGCATTGCATTAACAGTACTCAGATTTTAATGCCTTGTATTTCCAGGGCTTGCATTTTTAATTCCTGAAATTTAACATAGTTGTTTGTTTAAGCTGTGAATATTTAAATTCAAAATATTTCACACACCTTTTCATAATTAAAAAATCATATTCATGTTCCAGAATTAACTTCCAAAATATTCAGTCGGATGTATAATATTCGACAGGCAAATTTTGGTCCATTTTATTGCACTTAACAAATTCAGTGGTTAAAATCAAGACACAGCGACCCCATTGGATTCAACGGAGACAAGTGAAATCAATTAGAAGTTGGAAAGTTGGTTTTCTCATGGGTCTAATAGGTCTGCAGGAGTTACTATTCTAAAGGACAAATTCAATGGAAAGGTTTTGGATAAAATAATTGATGATAAAGGACACTATTTATTTGTGGTCTTGGAAATACATACGAATTTTGTTTTACTAGGGAACATTTATGGATATAACAGGTTGAAAATATTATTAATTCCCTCACCTACAAATACCCTTCAGCCAAGGTTATTTTGGGAGGGGACTTTAATATGGTATGATCTCAGAACCTGGATAGACACCCTTCTAGAGCTAGAGATAGAGAAAACAGTCTTACCAAATTTTATACAAGATTAAACTTAGTAGACATATGGAGACACCGCAATCCAACAGAGAGGCAATATACATGGAACAACAATGATCTGTCACGCTGCTCTCGAATCGACTTTTGGCTGATCTCTAATGACATGGAGAAACAAGTCACAGAAGTTAAAATTTGTCCTATTATAATGACAGATCATAGAACAATTTTTCTCAAATTAAATTGGTCAGAGCAAAATAAAATAAACAAATTAAGTTATTGGAAATCTAACAATGCTTTGTTAAATAACAAAAACTTTACAGAATCTATAAAAAAAAAAAAAAACGTATAAAACAACATAGCAACTAGCAGTCTCTGTAGATGAATTCGGGAAACAATGGGAATTGCTCAAATATGAAATCAGAAAATATGCCATTAGTTTCAGCAAGGACTTAACTAAAAGAAAAAGAGCAAGAATATAATTGTTAATCAAAGGTATCTCAGACACCATTCTAGATGCAACAGATAATGAACAATCTTTGCAGTTAGACTCCTTTCAAACAGAATTGGGTGAAATTTATAAGGAAAAATCTAAAGGGGCATTCATACGATCAAGACTAAAATGGTTTGAAGAAGCAGAGAAAAACAGCAAATATTTTTTGGGCATTGAAAAAAGAAGTATGGAAAGAAGTTTGTTAACTAAACTAAAAATAATAAGTTCCATAACAGAAGATTACAATACTATATCCAAGTTTGTGTCCGTAAATTATGCTTATCTTCACAAGATGGACATATGTACTGAGTCGTCTGTTATTTTTAATTCATTTGTAGATGTCCAGAAAGCAAGCACCTCCAGAGGAATGTGATGAATTGTTATCTATCGAGGAAATAAAATGGGGAATAAAACATCTTAAACTCAACAAATGAACTTGTAAATAAAGATAGCATCAGTTAAGTAAATTTTACAAACAAATATTATTTTTTTTTACCTCAAAATATCATGTTTAATTCAATAAGCTACTTGAGGTTTCATTTTTATTTATTTTACTTAAATACATAAGTAAATTCAAATGGAACTGCCTAGGTAGAAATGAACGTTAAAACTCATAAGTATATTTTACTTGGAACCGTTTGTTATGTTTCCAAGGATTCTTTAAGTAAATATCAAAGTTATGATCCCATATTTCCCATCAAGAAATGGGGCATGAATAATAAAAAATGCACACTGTTTTATGGTTGTTTTTGTTGTAAGTTGTTTGTTTTAGTAACATACCGTTTTGTGACACCTGGGCCCGTATTCATAAAGAATCTTAATGCAAAAAGTAGCTCCTAGTGACAAAATTCTAATAAAATTCTTAGAAATGTGGGCGTTTACTCTTAAAATTAAAGAAAAAATCCTAGTAAAGAAAAAAGTAATTCAGAAAGCATCTTAACCCTTAAAAGAGGTCTTAAGGTCAAATTTGTTAGGAGCACAGACGAGGACTTTTAAGAGGCTTAAGAGTTTCTTTAGCAGAGGAGAAAATGGCAGAAAGACGAAGAGGCAGAAGAAATGTGTCGCAGACAATGGATGACAGTGAGTTCATAAGACGGTATAGATTATATAATAATTTATAATTTAATATATAAATTAAAGTAATCACTACATTACGATATTTAGCAACTGGGGAAAAGCAACAATGCAATAGTGATGATTTGGGTCTGTCACAACCTTCTGTAAGCAGAGTGATCACACAAACAATTACAGCACTTTCAGAACATCTTATTGTGTCGCAGTTCATTTTGTTTCCACTGGACATTCCCACCTTGCAGGCTCAAAAAACTGCATTTATGAATATAGCAGGCTTATAGGTATACGCACAAGCAGGGGGAATGAACTGTAAATAGTTTGTGCTATACGCTCCCATGTCTGCTTCTTGTCCCTTGATGTGACTCCCATCCCAAATTTTCCTTTAAGAATGGCCTTGTGTTCATCCACTAACTGGGCTAACACTGTTCCTCTGTCCAGTTTGGCTTTCTCGCCCTTCTTGGTTTTGATTCCATGTTTGATACATTAAAACTAACATTCAAACCGCCACTTCAATAGGACAGCAATCACTGTAATTGGAAAGAGTGGAACAATTTATCATTCTAAGCCAATCAAATACCTTATAGAAAATTAAAAGCATGGTAAATAAAATAAAAACATTTATATACACACATATAATGTGTGTGTGTGTGTGTGTGTGTGTGTGTGAGAGAGAGAGAGAACGGTCAAATAGGAAAAATTGCGCATGTAAATTAAAAGTGAGAATTAGAATACACCCTATTCTTAAAATCACTCTTTTTTTTCTTTCTTGGACAACCAACCAATCACAGTCTTCAAAAGATTGTGTCATACATAGCAACAGGGTCAACCCCGCCTCCTCACTAAGATGAAAGTCTTTTCCTCACTCAGAGTTGCTCTCAGATCGGTCCCGAATAGCTTTTAAGCTAAGACTCCTACATAAAAGTTTTTAAGCAAAATTAAGAGTTTTCTGAGAGGATTCTTAGAATCTTTATGAATACGGGCACTGCAGTTTATTTTCTATTCAAAATGACCCATTGATACTCAAACACTATTCACTGATTGTTACCGTCATTGTGTGTGGTGTACCAAGTGTTGAGGTCTCTGTGTTCATTTGGCTATTCATTTTTTTTGAGTGGGCATATCATCTTAAAATGATAACAGCCTGTCTACATGCTTACTTGCAAGTGAACCAAATGCTTTAGTAGCACAGTGGTTTACCAGTCTTACCTTGTTAAAGTAAATTGCATAAACTCGCAGATTTTATTAAATCCAATGGTTAAGTTTTACTTAAAATATGTAAGTGCAAAATTTGAAAAATAAAAATTAATTTGTATACCTTTTTTCAGTAATAAGGCTACACAATGTAAAATTTACAAATAAAGAGTCAACAAAATTAACTGGGAATTTCCAAGTAAACTTAACTTAAAAATGTCTAATTAAACCTACTAATAATTTCCAACGCTTTCTGAGGTAATCTTAATTTTTTAAAGCTGCAGTCAGTAACTTCTGAATAAACAGAACTGCTTGCGTCTTGCGGAAGAACACCGTAGCCGGAACTACTTCTCTCTGTTTATGTCTATGAAGAATCACAAAGGTACTGGGTTACTCCGCCGTGGTACCTACACGAAGCAATCTAAAATAGTCTGAATATAAACACTTATTATATCACTGTAAAAATTTTTGCCGTTAAATAACAGTAATTTTCTGGCAGCAGGGGTGCCACACTGCACTGTTAAAAATCGCTGTAAAAAAACGGCCAAATTTCGACAGTAACATACTGTTTTTCAGTAAAACAGTGCATTCTGGGTAATATTCATCGTTTTCGAGAAGGTACACTGTTAAAAATCGCTGTAAAAAAACGGCCAAATTTCGACAGTAACATACTGTTTTTCAGTAAAACAGTGCATTCTGGGTAATATTCATCGTTTTCGAGAAGGTAGCCTGCTGCTATATTTCGTAAATTAACAACGTTCAAAGTCGACACTCAGCGGCTGTGTTTCAAATCACACCCTACACCCTCATTCACTATTCCCTACATGAGTTTACTAATATAGTCCACCTAACAGAGAGAATGAAAACTAATTAGTGAATTCAGACAATGATCAACAGCTGCTGTTAACGAGTAGAATCACTGAAGAAAAAAGAAACAAGACAAACACAAGAAATACAACTGACTTCAGCCACAGCTTTAGATGAAATCAACTGAAAATTTAAACAATCAACAAACAGCTTTATCAACTTCACTCATTACTAACCAGACTGACTTTATTTCTATCAGATCAGAGATCAGAGATCAAAAAATCTTATTGAGAATTACAGAGATTTAGATGATAATGTTACTGTTTCGTCTGACGTCACCATTGTGGAGATCAGTGTTTGCTTTAGTTGGGCTCCTGACCCTTGACTTTTGTACTTCAACTTTTGTTTCATTGCTATATTTGTATCTTTATGATACATCTGTTAGAGCAATATTAAACTTCATGGTCAAGTGACTATGACGGTTTCTGTCAAGCATGATCTACTAGGCTGGCTTGTTGCTATAATAGTCAATTAATAATTTGGTGTTGAAATATATGAGTGAATAACACTTTTCTTTTGTTTGTTTCTACAATTTTATAAGATTGAACGGTAATGTGATTATCTGGATATGGATTTAATGAAATTTTGAGCTTTAAATATTTTGGGCAGCAGTCCTCACAACACTGAAAGAGAGACATCAACAATCAGCATATTAATCTCAACAATGGTGACAATCAAAAGGTTTATGATGCAATGCATGCTGGGTACCAGCACAGGATAAAACTCATCCATGACTCCCAGCATGCATTGGGGCATGAATAAATTATGCCCCTGAATTGTTCACTTATTTTCTTGAATTCTTATGTGCTTATAATTTTGCATTTGTTTTAAGTTTTAGTAGCATGTGTTGTGATGTTCAGAACTGATCTGTTCATTTATTTTGTGGATTGTCACCATTGTTGTGATTCATACGCTGATTCTTGATATTTCTGTCTAAATTTCAGCAAAGGTTTTTTTTTTATTATTATTATGAGTGAAATTTTCTTAACAGTCTTTTATAACTTATGGCTCAGAAGTGTTCCTTCTTATGCTGTAGTATCAATATTCAATAAGAGAAGAGACACGGGATTAGATCAGAAATAATAGTATTTGTTCTTGTCAATATATAAACAACAATATCAGATTTTTTTTTTCTTCTGTGTACTTTTGTTTTGCTATAACAAGTTCCAAAGACGGATTGCTACAGCATGTAAAAAAAAAAAACCTTAGTTGTTGAAAAGTCATGTTCAAGAGCCCAACTAAAGTAAACACTGATCTCCATCATGGTAGTGAAAAAAACACCTAAACCTATTTAACTCTCCATAAGTTCTTCTGTAGACATCTGACAGAAATAAAGTCAGTCTGTTTAGTAATGTGAATCTGGTGAAGCTGTTTTAATAGTTGTTTAATCAGATCTTGAGAGATTTGATGTATTCTTTTATTCAGTTGATTTCATCTAAGCCTGTGGCTGAAGTCATTTGTAGATCTTGTGTTTCTCTTTCCTTCAGTGATTCTGCAGGTGTTTATACTAATGCTCAATCATCAATTAATCACCAAATTATCTCATTAACTTCACTGATTCAGTGTTACTCTAACACTCTAACACTCTAAAGTTTTGCGAAGGGTAAATAAATATCTTGTTTGAATAAGTACTACTAAACACTATGTATATAAAGGCTCATATTTTATTTATTTGATGTCTGACTGACATGTGGGATGTCGCCTGAGAGAGAGGGCTAGCATTTGCCATCTAGTCATAGCCAATACATAGCCAACAATTAAATAGCCTGTGCATACAGTAGCATTTCATCTTTTATAAAATGCGATTTTGGCAAAATGCATTTAACACATGAAAAACTGAGCGCTCCGTCTATATAGCTACAAAAACTAGTTTGTAACCTCCCAGACAGCACACATACGTTGTGCCGATGTCGAGCCGACCTACAAAATTCCATCGGGACGATATCGCTCAGGGAGCGTTTGCTAATAGGCAAGATGTCTCGGCGACGTCGGCCTCTGATCGGAAATGCTCTCCGGCCGATGCTGGGACGATACATCCCGGCCGCTCTGCGTGGACGCGGTTCACCGGCGTTTTGCTCATCGTTACGGACCACCCGCGGCTACCGCCGCTGGTTTATAATAAAACAGTACACACCATTCTCAAGAACCGATGCAACTTTATTAATATTTTCATTTATTTCATATTACATGTACAAAAACATTAACATTTACCAGATGCTTTGACCAAAGTGGATAATTCGGGATTATTTGTAGGTTTAATAAACGCACATCCACTTCCAATTCACCAATCAATAAACAAAAGTCGACACACTGCCACTAATGCTCTCAAAAATCAGTTTATTGATGAAGTGTTTCACGTGATCCCTGTAAATGTAATATTTGTGGAACAGGCATCTCTTTAGAATGGAATACACATTTCAGTAGGTGGAACATTATATTTGTAATTTATACTACCGTTAAAAGTTTGGGGTCAGTACGATTTCTTTTTATGTCTTGGAGAAAAGTCTCTTCTGCTCACCAAGGCTGCCTTTATTTGATCAAAAGCAAGTAAAAAGCTGTAATATTGTGAAATATTACAATTTAACACAACAGTTTTCTACGTGAATATATTGTGAAATGTAATTTATTTCTGTGATCTAAGCTAATTATTATTACTCCAGTCTTCAGTGTCACATGATCCTTCAGAAATCATTCTGATTTGCTGCTCAATAAACATTTTCAATTATTATCACGGTCTTATCATTTATCAAAAGTTAAAACAGACATTTCTGTTTCAAACACTGTACTGTTTTAAAACTTTATTCATCAAAGAATCCTGAAAAAGTGAAGGAACACAGCGGTTTTCAACACTGATAATAGTCAGAAATGTTTCTTCAGAAGCAAATCAGAATATAATAATGATTTCTGAAGATCATGTGACACTGAAGACTGGAGTAATGATGCTGAAAATACAGCGGAGCATCACAGGAATAAATTACTTCTCTAAATATATTCAAATAGAAAACTATTATTTTAAATTGTAGTGAATTGTATTCATTTAATTAATTAAACTGTGGTTGCCATAAAATACTTTCAAAAACACAAAAAAACCATACCTTCCCAAACTTATGAAACAGTTGTGTATGTTCAAGATTGTACTTACTAGTCCTGCAGTTTCTAGCATCTTGGAGATGTTGTCTGACAGCAGCGGTGGGCCGACAGGGGCAGCAGGGCTCTGCTGGCCCTATAAAAAACAAAATTGTGTGAAAAATGCTTTTACAGACTATTTAGTTAATGTTCACAAATTGCTTGTGATTAGTTTAGTTGAGGTTGACCTGGAATAGCCTACATTAAAAAGTCTATGGCCAGCACTACAGATTGTGCTACCCTTTTGATGAAAGAAGTCACATCTGATTTGTTACAAGCATTGATGACAGAATCATCAGCCAATCAAATTTTGACATTCAATGACAGCACACCCTCTGGGTATAAAGACGTGCCCAGTGCTACCCCCAGCGTTTTAGTCAGGGATTTCCAAAGTAGAGCTGAAGATCTTTGCCCGAACCCGATGGGACCCGTCGGGACCCGACGGGTTCGGTTGGGTTCGGGCTTAATTTCTATCATCTTACGCGGGCTCAGGCCGGGCTCGGGCTTGCGCTCCGGTTTGCGAGGTAAACGAGCGATCATGTGATGTGTTTCGATTAGCGCGAGAAAGATGCGAAAATGAATGCTGAGCAGGTGTAACGGAGGCTTGCCTCTGGTGATTACGTTTTGGTTGCACCAGCAACTAAAGCAAACTCTGAGGTGTGGAAAAGTTTTTTTATGAATAAATTTTTTTATGTTAGTTATGAATAAATTATGTTAAAACATGAATAAATTACTCATTGTTGACAAAAGGCAAAAGAGCTGTGTGCGTGCGCACATTTGAATAATGTCGGGCTGTAAACGGGTTCGGGCTTTAAAAAAGCTGTCAATCAAAATGTACTTGTCGGGCTCGGGCCGAAACCTGTCGGGCTCGGGTCCTGTCGGGCCTAACTTATAAGGCCCGATTACAGCTCTATTCCAAAGTACGAAAGTGAAATTCAATGAAAAGAAAATACAGCCTACAGATTGCCAATCTACGAAAATGCTTTTTTAAGGTGCTCTTTTGCAGAAAAAAGAGAATAACTGAGAAATGAAGACCTACAACTGAGAAAGGAAGACCTACACCTAAACTGAAGGCCAGCAACATTTTTATGCACCATTTCAAAGATTGCAACTACGAGTGCTATGAGTGGCTAACAGTTAACACCAAGCACAAGTTATTTTGTTGGCCGTGATTACTTTTTAATCTGAGTCAAGGGACAGGAAATGAGTTCTTTATTATTTGATGAGTATTGTATCATGCACATTGTTATAAAAGAGGTCGACCGATTCATTGGTTTGCTGGTTAATCGGCACCGATAGATGATTTGTAGAATAATCAATTATCGCCAAAATCCATGGAGATAATTTTCCGTGTTGCGTTTGTTTTGCCATGTGACACTGTGCGCTGCACAGAGTGGGAAACTTCAAACGCGAATTTAAATGCAGCCATTCACATAGTTTTCTATTAAATAACATTATATTAATCTCATATCATTGTAAATTTACATAATGACTTCACCCAAGGCTATGAATTATGTATTGTGCATTTTACAGCAAAACGTTGGTCTTTCTGTGGCTCTAATACAGTCTGTATGCTTCATTTAGAAAGCTGTAATACAGATTGCACGTTTTCTTTCCGTTTGCTCTTTTTTTTTCTTTAAACACTGAACTTTAAAGAGCCAGTAAGATGAAAATTCTAAGCTTCCTATCACTGTTTATAAGTCCTGTACATTACGTTTAAATCCATCCAAGGTTAAAAAACGCTGTCATTTTGTCAATATATCATTTTAAAATTACCTCAATTCTCAGAGATCCCCAAACGGTTCGTGCGAAGCTGTTCAAAAGATTCAGTTTCCTTAAACCCCACCTTTCGGTAGCATACTGTGTTCTGATTGGTCAACTGACGGTTGTTCCCACTGATCTATAATATAGATCAGTGGTTGTTCCGCACACACCTCCACGGTAAACTGTGCGTTAGCATCTGTTTGGGGTGAATTATGTCCTATTCCTCTCATCGCGAAGCAAACAGTAAAATAAAAAACTTGAACAGTCTCGCTGCTTTTTCTTCTGTGTGGGTGTATTCAAGCTGCGCGCTTCAGTTTGAATCTGAATAGCGCGTTCAGCGCAGGGGCGTAATCATATAACGAAGGGAGACATGAAAAACAGACATTGCGTTGTTTTCATATGGATTACTTTATCACAGAATATCTGTTAGCAGCACTTGTTTAGTTTTAAAGTAGACCTGTCAAGCTTTCTATAGATATTTCTCTCATGTCTCTTTGTTGAGTATTCACGGAGTTACACTTCATTTTAATGACGTGTTTGTAAATGAAGATCAGCGCAGAGAAAGGCTGCAGACAGCACACATACTGATAAGACGCTCGGGAAAAAACAAACACATAACTTCATAATCATACTTCGCGTTGTGATTCGGAGATGCTCGTTGTTCTAAATAAATTTGGTAATGAACCCTCTTTTATGGCCAAACGTTTGAAAATCCCGCTGTACTCACCGAGATTAGAAAAGCTGTCATCAGGGAAATGTTGTGAACACAACAAGGATTTGTTGTACTGCTCTGGTAGTGTGGTAAAAATGAATTTTAGCCATTGGTTCTTCTGATCTTCATTCTTTAGCAGTGAAAATAAAACAAACGGGGGGGGGGGGCAGGGCAGGGCAGGTCAGAGGTCAGTTTCTCTCAAGACGGTAGGCGGAGATTATTATGCAAAGTGCTCCTAGTGACGTACATAGAGATGGGCAAAAGATTTGAAATCTATAACGACTCGTTTCAGCGATTCAGAGTCTACTCCTTACTTTAGAAGCCATTAACTTTATAAATCGTGTACTTTTTGGTTTAATTATTTGCACATTGTTTACACTGATGGACAGCTACATCATACACTGTAATACAGGTAATTTTTGATTTCCCATCTGTGTGGCTCTTTAAACACATATGCCACATAGTTCATTCCTGAAGCAAACTTATGTCCGTTTGGTGATTAAATAAACAGTTTTAGACCGCTGCTTGAATTGAATGTGATGCATCCGGTGTGTGTGATAACTGTGACTTCTCAAAGACGCTGCGCATGATTAGATAATCATGCACTGTTCTAAAATAGCAGCAAATAAAATGTGACGCGTCCGGTGTGTAGGGTTGGGTATCGTTTGAATTTTATCGATTTCAATTCCGATTCTGCTTATTGATTCCTAGTTTCGATTCCAATAAGATAAAAAATCCAATATAAAAAAATTAAGTCAAACATTTAGATGTCAAACATGTTTCTGTCTTTTTCCAAAGCATTCTGTTGCAGCTGAATAACATGAGCAAAAATCAGCAGCTTACAAAACACTGCAAGAGGAATTTTGCCGGTGCTTAAAAAAAAAAAAAATACCATAGCAAAAACAATTAATTAATAAAAATATTAAAGTGTTAATGACAAGTAACCAGTCAGTAGTAAGATATGAACAAACAAATCAATTAGCAATATCATAAATACAACTAAACAAAAGTTCAGGTACAGAAACTGTAATTAAAAGTTTAAAAACACTGCATAGTTTTCTTTTTATAAATAAAATAAAGGTTAATCAATTAAAGTTATTAAATATATTCAGTCGAGATCAGTGAATGATTTTCTTTTGTTCTTTGATTAACATTAATGACAGACAGCGCGTTAATTAGGCTGTTGTCTATTTAAACAAAAATACTGTACGTGTGTGTGTTTTCTTTCTCATCTGTTCACCTGTTTACATTCATGTAAGACAAAAAAGTTTGTGTTTATGATGACATACTGATGTAGTTTTCTGTATATTGGTCGACAAATATGAAAGAAGTCAGTTTCGGATCGGAACAACCTTTTCTACAGTTGAAATACATGGAATGGTTCGAAAACGGACACAAACCCGGGAACCCGCAGCACGACCGCAGACCGCTGCTCTCATTCAGTATCCATTTCGTTCAGTATTCATTTTAAAAACTATTGGTTTATAAATCGGTATCAGCCAGTGTGGTCCAAACTAGCTATCAGTATTGGTAAAATCCACTATCGGTCGATCTCTAGTTGATAATACTGTGGTGCTGTGTTGATGTCCAGAAAAAAAAAACAAAAAAAAAAACAAGACCAAATCAATACCGGTGGCTACTGGTGATACATTGAGGTCTAATGAAGTGAAATGATCGGTATGTAGGAGAAAATGAACACTACTTACAACAGTATTACCTTTAATCCATAGCCTGGGCAACCAGCTGTCAGCACCCTCACAACTGTCTATAGAACGTGACTTCTCTGTCGCATGACAACAGATGCACGGGCGAGATACTGGAGCTGATGACGCTGTTTGCCAGCGCAGCATCGTGATGTCTATCAGCCATCGGCGATGGATGATGGCATCGTCAATCAGGCCAACCCTAACCAGGATGACATAATTAAACAATTGTACACAACTGTTGTACACAGTTTTTATATTTTATTAGCTAAACAAATGCACAGTTTCCACCAAGAAAAAAATAGTTCAAGCAAGAGTACAGCACCAACTGCTGTTACCCGGATGAGCCTGTGTTATTACATTTTACAGGTTTTTATCCAGGGATAACATGCATCGGAATGTCGCAACTGACCAATCAGAATCAAGTACCCACAGAGCCATGTAATAAAAGTAATTAGCTAATGGTAAACTAATCATTTACAAAACATGACTATGTGTTCATAAATGATTAATAAGTGATGTTAATACTTGTATCTATGTTATGTAGATAAAGTTATAAATAACTTACAAAGCTTTCTGCACCCACAATCTAAAGTGTAAACTACTCATCAGTTGTAAATGTAAACTTTCCGGTTACAGGTTGGTTGATTTTGTGTGTGTGTGTGTGTGTGTTGGTGTGTGTGTGTATATATATATATATATGTGTGTGTGTGTGTGTGTGTTTGTGTGTGTGTATATATATATATATATATATATATATATATATATAATATATATATATATATATATATATATATATATATATGCACACACAACTGGAAACCAAAAAGTTTGTAAAACATTTACAACTGATGAGTAGTTTACACTTTAGATTGGGGGGTGCAGAAAGCTTTGTAAATGATTTATAATGTTTATTGAGATAATATTACAATGTTGACATTTCAATGATTTATAAGTGATTCGTAATATATTAACTAGTAACTATTAACAATTAAGGATCTGTTTGATTTTTTTCGTGATGTTATTTTTTTAAAGATTGCTTATGAAAGATGCGTAAATCATAGCATATTACTTAATCATTAGTGATTGTATATTCATGTCACTTGTAAATTATTTATAACTTAATCAGAACATAGATAAAAATATTTACATCATTTATTTCTATGAACGCATAGTCATGTTTTGTAAATAATTAGTTAATCATAATCTTATTACTTGTAAATGACTTTTAAAATTAATTTACAAAAAGTACACAAATTATTAGTATATCACTCAAGCGCTTATGAATGTTTTGTAAATGATTAGTTCATCATTAACTAATCACTTAAAAGTGACTTACAACTGAACTTTATTATAAAGTGTTACCAAAAAGTCACCCACACCTTGGAAGACCTGAGGGAAAGTAAATTAACAGCAAATTTTCATTTTGGGGTGAACTATCCCTTTAACCCACACTAATCTAGCCTACTGCTGAAGTTGTTGATCAGCCATCATTGTTGTTGAGAGACTGTGTGTGGCATAATATGTGCATTACACATACTGCTGCGTTAGCTGTAACAGAGATGTGTAAGATGTGTACAGGTATCTAACAGTTGTTTACTGAAGGCCCTGACTGAAACCCCACGGTACTCACTGTCTGACAGCAGGTTCACTCAGACTCTGCTCATCATCACTGAAGAGTCCAGGAACAAAACAAGCAATATGACACCGAGACAACAATACTGAGTCTGCAGTTCCAGGTTCATTAGAAGGAAACAAGCAAGAGTAGAGGTGAAATGGAGATAAAAGACAGAATAATATATAACAATTATAATAACATATGTAATATACATATTCTACTACTAATAATATAATCTTAAAATAACACAATCTATAGTTTTAGGTTGAGTGTGACTTACGTTATGATGTCAGGGACTTCTTAAAATTGGTGAAATATATTCGGAAAAAAGGCATATTAATGTATTTCATGAGCTTCTTCAGGTCACCTGTATTTCACCTGCAAGTCAGTATCTCCCTTCAGAAATGTTGAAATCTCGGAGCTTCACTTCTGTTCTGTAGAGTTTCTTTCTGTCCTCCTGAAATCACAGAACAATTTGTATTAATATCTGTTTATCAGTTTATCATGAAATATCAAAACTCATGTGAACTTGATTTCAGCCGATTACACTCTCACTGTAAGTGACGTCATCAATTTAGTTAATCAGCCTTTTCCAATAACATACGGACAAATCACCAGCAAAACATTCACAGAGCCATCAAAATATCTCATACACACACGAAGATTTGATATAAAGCCCAGAGTTTCATCAACAAGAGCTAAATCTATAGAGTTAGCCTACCTGAAAACTCCTAAAATGCTAACGGACTTTTCCGAAGACACTAAACCGTTTCTATAAAATAAATTTAATTGAAACATGTCAAAAACAAGCTAGAAACGTGTCAGGAACATTTGTATGTAATATTTGTGTGATTTTAGCGACTAAACTTACCTAAAACAGTGTAAACTGCAGCGAGAGACGGAGATTACTGCTTGCCAGTAACGGTTTTTGTGTTGACGCCCCGTTTCCATGGCAACTCTGCTCCCCGCTAGTGCAGGACTCAACGCACACACAGCATTCACACAAACAAACATCTAGAGTTAAAACATTACATTTATAAAGTACAGTCTCATTCAATAATCACTCAATAATTAATTTAAAAATCATTTTGTAGTTCAGAAGCAACAGCAACAATAGCTCACCATATTATTTCACCGGATTATTTCTGGAAGCCTGTAAAAGAGTGAAAAACACAGTGAAAAAGCAATCAGGACTTCTCTTTAATTATCCTCTTTTACATTTTCCCTCCGAGAAACTTATGAAAATGCATTAAGGCGTTAACATTAAAAAAAAAAATCGCTACCGTGACCGTTGGCTCAACAAGTTAACGTTAACATTATTTGAAAATGAGCCAGTCTCTTCGGCTGCCCATAGACTGTATAAAACACACCGTGTGCCTTACTAGTACCTTTTCAGTGTCACAGAATTAACAAAGTAGTATTTTTTGTCTAATTGAGCTGAAGTGAAATCGTAACGTTACCTCAGAGCCACAGATGTCGCTGGGATTATCCTCTTCTCTCTCTCTGGGTGGCTAAAAGAGACGAATACTGAGCACGCTCACAAAGATAAGCGCGGCATCGGCCCGCGGTCGTGAACCAACTCAGGGCCGACGATTGATGAGCTGGAGAACAGAGCACTGGCCAAATTATATCGGCCTCCGCCAGGCCGATGTTTTATAGATGTTTTAGGTATAGAGGCCGACGTTTCGATATTGGGCCGACGTCGGCAAGACGTACATGTGCTGTCTGGGCTGTAACTGTTAGATGAAAACGTAATGTGATGCCGGCAGCGGCAGGCGCTGTCGCCGTTTTAATGGCTGACAAAAAAAAAAAAAATCACATTTGCAGACATTTGCTGGTCAAAAACTATATATTGATAACTAATACAACAACATATAATTTGTTTTTACCATCGGAAATTCATAACAGGTGCGCCCCCGCGCTGTTTCATACTGGAACTTACACAAAGCGACGAGTGATCCTCGTCACCTAGATAACTATATTTCTAAGAAATTTCTTCTTTGATTTATGATTGCTGATACACTTAATTTATTAACATTTAGTATATCATGTTATGGTATACTCTCCGTTCGTCCTCACGTGTATAAAATGTTGTAAAACATGGTTTTACCACAGTAATGTAGTAGTAACTAAAAAAAAAAAAAATAGAAGATCACTGAAATCTGTATATTTTATCATGCAGAATGTAACTCATGATTCATTCCAATGCTTCATTTATTTGATCCAAAATACAGCAAAAATAGTAATATTGTGTAATATTTTTACAATTTTAAATAACTGTTTTCTATTTTAATATATTTTAAAATGTAATTTGTTTTTGTGATCAAAGCTGAATTTTCAGCATCATTACTCCAGTTCAGTACTCTTCAGTGTCACGTGATCCTTCAGAAATGCTTTTCACTGCAACTTCTCAATGTCATTCATAATCATGTTAACCAAATAATACAAATTAGCTAGAATAATTTCTAACAGAATAGCTAAAAAAGAGAATATATATATATATATAATTTTGTTCTTTGCAAAGTTAATAAAAAAAGTGCATAAAGTTCAATAAAAAATATTTTTTTTCTGTTTGGTTTTATAAGCTAATTTGCATGTTTATGTATGAGCCAAGTATTTTTTTTTTTTTCCTCTATAAATGCAATTTAAGTACACAAGAGCAATTCACAAACACAGGACCCTACAAATAATACTGACAAAAAAACTTAGCCTACTAAATAATCTTGATATAAAAAAAGGGAGGAGGGTGCCCTTTTTCAGTTTCAGCACATGCCCCTCAAAAGGTCTGTGCACGGCCCTGTTAGGATTTATTTTTTTCAGTAGGGGATTGAAATAAATGTATTATTGTATGAACTAAAATACTTGAAATCTATAGAAAGAGCAGAATGCAAAATGAATAATATGACAATAATAAGCATAAACCTTGAATCTAGAAACCTAAAACAACAGAATTCTTCAATTTTAGTATTCACATCTCTCTCTCTCTCTCTCTCTCTCTCTCTCTCTCTGTGTGTCTTATGTTAATCAGACTTATCACCTTATAGACTAGATTTCATTAACTCTATTTTCTAACTCAATAGGCCTAGAACTTAACAGTAAACTAATTGCTGCTGTCTCTTTATGATAGAATGGAATATTTATGTCAGACAATGTGAAGAAATAAATAGCAGTGAATGTTCAGACTAGGGGTATCTGGATTTTAATTTTTAACATAGTGATCATAGGCTACATGCTCTATAGCAGGGAAGGGCCACTTTGATAGTAATGAGGGCCAGCATTTTTTCTCCTTTATACCAAGGGCCAGTACTAATCCACGTTCACACAAACCTTTTACATCGTCTTACTCAAATTCCTTTTTACTGAAGGAAATTAAAGTAGAATATATTTAATGTAAGTTGTTTTTAAAGATTTTGTGAACTATAAAACTTGTACAGTTAAGCTAATTGAGAAGGGAACTTTGTTGTCAGTTGACAGCAATATCACCCCAACAAATTAACATCTCAGTTTTATTGTCTGTACATTTCTGTACAAATCTACAGAGGTCCTATTTTTAACCAGTTAACTGCCTTCCTAAGAATTGTTAGTCATCAAAACAAACGCAGTTTCACTTCAGCAGGTGTGAGCAAACAAAGAGGAAGAAAGAGAGATCTGAATACACAGATGCTCTCGAATAGATCTAATTTTGACCTTCTGAAATTCCTTCGAGAGTACTTAGTCAAATGAAACACTTGCCCTGCATGTTTACTGTATATGCATAAAGCAAGGTTTCTTTAGACATTAAAATGATTGGGAAGTTTTATTGCAACACGCCAAATTCTCAGTTTGGGGCATAATTTTTGGATAGAACACAAAATTAAATTAAATGGAATCTTAAGTGTATTAATGAGCTTGCTCTATATGAAGAGGATACAATTGTATCAGATTGTAGAATAAACACAACAGTGTTTGTAAAATGGACATTTTACAACATGAGAATTTGTCTTTAATTATTTGCAGCTCATCATGCTTGCTAGAAACTGCACGTGTTTTTCAGTTTATTACTGTTTGGTTATTATTGAGAAAAAAATAAATAATTGAGTGCTTGACAGTTTGCAGCTGCTGATTGTGAGATGTTCATCTGCTCTTGTGATTCCCCAGAATCCCCAGAGATGAAATATTTAAATAAAACACCCGAAAACCGAGAGAGAAACACCCAGTAAAATGTGATGTGAAACACACTGCAATGCATATTTGCATTACCATACATTTCAGCTTTTCTAGGAATATAAGTGCAGTTTAAATCAGTCTTAAAATAACATAAAAATATTACTGTAAAAATTTATATATGACTATATTTAAATATTCCAAAGGTGTTCAAAAGCTTTACCTTATTAATCTGATTGATTTATCAGTTTTATCAATGTATTTGCCTGAGACTGAGGTCATATTCTTATAATATTCTCACATTTTAGTATCCTCTGATGGATATCTATACTAATATCACAGTAATATCTACTGAAAATGCAAGATAATGTCATTTGTAGTAAGAGGCTGATTTAATATTAAAAAGAGTAAAATCTCATTTTGACAGAGATATAATAAGACTTTATTGATATGTGTACATGTTTGTCATTGTCTTCCAAAATGTGTGCACGGAGCCAAGTTATGCAGTTTCAACATCTCAGAAATTTTATATGTTTTTCAGACGAGCGTACAGAAAGACATGAATAGACAGAACAAAAGATAGATAGAGATGAAGTGATTATTCTTCTTTTTTGGTTCCTAAATACATTCGACCAACATTTAATAACTGTCACAGAACAAATAAGAAACCTTGGGGTCTTCACAAGTTCTTTTAACAAATCATCACTGCTTCACCTGGGAAAAAATATATACTGTTAAAAACACATTAAAGACATAATACAATCTAAATTGAAGCAGGCATATAACACTAAGAACAAGCAGTAAAAGTTACAAAATGTGTCATCTTACTTAAAATGCTCTGCACGATATTTAGTAATATTTGTATTACCTTGAAGAAGCTGAGCACAGCGCTGTAGGTCAGAGAGAAGAGGAAGAGAAAGATGAATGAGGTGGCAGTGGACCAGAGACTTCTGAACTCATCCTCCTCAAGAACATCTTTATTGCAGTCCAGAGCAAAGCCTGTCTCTGGCTCAGGTGTCTCACCTAAAAAAGAAAACACATGTACAGGACACATATGTATGGTAAGGACATGCCGCAACACATACTGTAAATGAGAACATTAATCATACATCCTGAATATAAAATATTATTAGACATCTAGTTAGTAACACTTAAGCACATGACAGCTTTATGTACTGTATACGTGTACTCACATACATTCATTTGCACACACAACTGAGTGTACACTGAGGAGATAAACATACAGTTATAGTCCTGTCTGTTAGACATTGATAGTGCATTAGAACATACACTTTATAAAAATAAACAAATGTATTTTATTACATTTATGGTGTGCTTATCAAGTAACTTACTATTTTCAACTGGCATACTATTAATAAAAGTGCACATAAAAAATATAACTTATATTGATATTATATGTTTTATTGATTGAAAAGGCCAATAATGCATTGTGATATTGATGTTTAACTTTAGAATTGAATAAGTGGCTTTACTAGAGACAGAGATAAAAAAAAAATCAAAATGCTGAAGAAAAAAAGTGAGCAGAAAGTGAAGCACACGACATTTCTGAATAGATAAACAATGTGACAGCTGGACTAAATCATGCAAACAAATATTTATTGCTTGTAAAACAACAAAAAAGTTATAATATAGACTAACAGCAGTACAGTAAGCACAGACCAAGACATAAAGAAGCTCTATGATATCGTTCTGACAATGTTTTCAATGTGACCATATTTACTTACATGCAACATGTAAGTAAATATCAAATTAAACATTTAGTCTTGAGTGTAAATTGACTTTGATGTTTGAACAGTGCAGTAAAGTGATACAGACTTACAGAGAGAAATATGCACAAAAAACAACATCAAAGATACATAATCGACATAAGTGAGCAACAGGACAAAAGCAATGAAACGTAGAACAACAGGTGAACAATGATAGTTTTGAAATGCTTGCACATTAATCACATGAAATTTCTGGCTGTTGTTTACTTTTGCTTGTTGACACTTGTAATGGAGCTCTTAAATCTTCTGTTTTGGCATGAATGACTGCACAGGTAATGGTGGTGCTGGGCTTTTCATACTCTTCTTTTGTCATTGTTAGGATGCTGAGAACAGACGCGGAGTCCTTTTGATGGGTGGGAGCACTGGTTGTGCCCTCTCTGTAAGACTCATCACCCACTTTCCACATTACATAGACATCACCGAGTTTAGGGCTGGTGACCTCACACACATGAGAGAGCGGATCTGTGATGTTATCGGGTTTGTAAATGGTAACAGTGGGCTTCTTTCCATCTGAATTGGAGGAAATATAATAAAGGTTGAGAGAAATAATTCCAAATGTGCTTGAAAGCAATATTTTATTGTATTTTTTGCAAGACAATAATATTATAACAACTTACTGAAGCATAAATGAACAGAGCCACAAAGTGGATTATTTGAAGTTTTAAACTGACTTACCTCCTTTTTGAAAACTGATCTTCTGCTCGATGTCTCTGTTATTATTTGTGTCACGGATGGTGCAGGTGACCACGTGACCTTCAAACCATTTCTCTGTGTCAACAGTGACATCGTAAAATTTGTTAAATTGAGAAGTGTCAGTAGAAAATTCAACATTCCCCGTTTTGATTTTCCCATTGGGCACAAGCTCATCCTTCACTTTACATGATACTGAAGTAACTTGCACTGTATTTTTTACATCTCCAGAAACAACAGCTTGCAAGACAATTGTATCATTAACAAATAGTTCTTTCTGAATTGGTGGCTTCATTGTCAGTGACAATTTAGCTGCAAAGGAGAAAGAAAGTAAATATTACTTCATGTGTAAATTTGATGTCATCTGTGATATATATATATATATATATATATATATATAAATATATATATATATACAAACACAGAGAAAGAAATGTGCACAAAAACAACATTGAAGATAATTTACATAATCTGATGAGAGAGCAACAGAACAAAAGCACTGGAAAACTGAACAACAGATGAACAATGATAGTTTGGAAACGCTTGCACATTAATCTCATGAAACTTTGTTTACTTTTGCTTGTTGACACTTGTAATGGAGCTCTTCTATTGGTCATGTTGGCATGAATCACTGCACAGGTGATGACATTATACTCTTCTTTTGTCATTGTTAGGATGCTGAGAACAGACGCGGAGTCCTTTTGATGGGTGGGAGCACTGGTTGTGCCCTCTCTGTAAGACTCATCACCCACTTTCCACATTACATAGACATCACCGAGTTTAGGGCTGGTGACCTCACACACATGAGAGATATTATCTTTGACGTTATCAGGTTTGAAAATGGTAACAGTGGGCTCTTTTCCATCTGAATTGGAGGAAGTATAATAAAGGTTCATTGAAAAAATAGAAAAGTCACACAATAATGAATAACAATAGTGTATCAAAAGTAATCTTTTTGACAGAAATAATCTCAAGAGTGCTTGAAGGCATTATTTTATTATATTATTTATTTTAGTTTCAGGCAATTAAATTATAAGCATCTATAATAAATGAACATAGGGCCACAAAGTTTATTATTTGAAGTTTTAAACTGACTTACCTCCTTTTTGAAAACTGATCTTCTGCTCGATGTCTCTGTTATTATTTGTGTCACGGATGGTGCAGGTGACCACGTGACCTTCAAACCATTTCTCTGTGTCAACAGTGACATCGTAAATTTTTTTAAATTGAGAAGTGTCAGAAGATTCAACATTCCCCGTTTTGATTTTCCCATTGGGCACACGCTCATCCTTCACTTTACATGATACTGAAGTAACTTGCACTGTATTTTTTACATCTCCAGAAACAACAGCTTGCAAGACAATT
Organism: Carassius auratus; assembly: GCF_003368295.1. Classification (NCBI taxonomy): domain Eukaryota; kingdom Metazoa; phylum Chordata; class Actinopteri; order Cypriniformes; family Cyprinidae; genus Carassius; species Carassius auratus. Next base: position 9,930 of record NW_020525162.1, on the reverse strand, counting down.
GTATCATTAGCAAATAGTTCTTTCTGAATTGGTGGCTTCATTGTCAGTGACAATTTAGCTGCAAAGGAGAAAGAAAGGAAATAAAACTTCATGTGTAAATTTGATGTCATCTGTGATATATATATATAAACAAAAACAACATTGAAGATAATTTACATAATCTGATGAGAGAGCAACAGGACAAAAGCACTGGAAAACTGAACAACAGATGAACAATGATAGTTTGGAAACGCTTGCACATTAATCTCATGAAACTTTGTTTACTTTTGCTTGTTGACACTTGTAATGGAGCTCTTCTATTGGTCATGTTGGCATGAATCACTGCACAGGTGATGACATTATACTCTTCTTTTGTCATTGTTAGGATGCTGAGAACAGACGTTGAGTCCTTTTGATGGGTGGGAGCACTGGTTGTGCCCTCTCTGTAAGACTCATCACCCACTTTCCACATTACATAGACATCACCGAGTTTAGGGCTGGTGACCTCACACACATGAGAGATATTATCTTTGACATTATCAGGTTTGTAAATGGTAACAGTGGGCTCTTTTCCATCTGAATTGGAGGAAGTATAATAAAGGTTCATTGAAAAAATAGAAAAGTCACACAATAATGAATAACAATAGTGTATCAAAAGTAATCTTTTTGACAGAAATAATCTCAAGTGTGCTTGAAGGCAATATTTTATTTCATTTCTTTTAAAAAAAAAATTATGCAATTAAATTATAAGCATCTATCATAAATGCACATAGTGCCACAAAGTTGATTATTTGAAGTTTTAAACTGACTTACCTCCTTTTTGAAAACTGATCTTCTGCTCGATGTCTCTGTTATTATTTGTGTCATGGATGGTGCAGGTGACCACGTGACCATCAAACCATTTCTCTGTGTCAACAGTGACATCGTAAATTTTTTTAAATTGAGAAGTGTCAGAAGATTCAACATTCCCTGTTTTGATTTTCCCATTGGGCACACGCTCATCCTTCACTTTACATGATACTGAAGTAACTTGCACTGTATCGTTTACATCTCCAGAAACAACGGCTTGCAAGACAATTTTATCATTAGCAAATAGTTCTTTCTGAATTGGTGGCTTCATTGTCAGTGACAATTTAGCTGCAAAGGAGAAATAAAGTAAATATTACTTATTGTGCAAATTTGATGTCATCTGTGATTGATATATATATATATATATATATATATATATATATATATATATATATATATATATATATACAAACACAGAGAAAGAAATGTGCACAAAAACAACGTTGAAGATAATTTACATAATCTGATGAGGGAGCAACAGGACAAAAGCACTGGAAAACTGAACAACAGATGAACAATGATAGTTTGGAAACGCTTGCACATTAATCTCATGAAACTTTGTTTACTTTTGCTTGTTGACACTTGTAATGGAGCTCTTCTATTGGTCATGTTGGCATGAATCACTGCACAGGTGATGACATTATACTCTTCTTTTGTCATTGTTAGGATGCTGAGAACAGACGTGGAGTCCTTTTGATGGGTGGGAGCACTGGTTGTGCCCTCTCTGTAAGACTCATCACCCACTTTCCACATTACATAGACATCACCGAGTTTAGGGCTGGTGACCTCACACACATGAGAGATATTATCTTTGACGTTATCAGGTTTGTAAATGGTAACAGTGGGCTTTTTTCCATCTGAATTGGAGGAAGTATAATAAAGGTTCATCGAACAAACAGAAAAGTCACACAATAACGAATAACAATAGTGTATGAAAAGTAATCTTTTTGACAGAAATAATCTCAAGTGTGCTTGAAGGCAATATTTTATTTCATTAAAAAAAAAAAAAACGTTTTTTTATGCAATTAAATTATAAGCATCTATAATAAATGCACATAGTGCCACAAAGTTGATTATTTGAAGTTTTAAACTGACTTACCTCCTTTTTGAAAACTGATCTCCTGCTCGATGTCTCTGTTATTATTTGTGTCACGGATGGTGCAGGTGACCACGTGACCTTCAAACCATTTCTCTGTGTCAACAGTGACATCGTAAATTTTTTTAAATTGAGAAGTGTCAGAAGATTCAACATTCCCTGTTTTGATTTTCCCATTGGGCACACGCTCATCCTTCACTTTACATGATACTGAAGTAACTTGCACTGTATCGTTTACATCTCCAGAAACAACGGCTTGCAAGACAATTGTATCATTAACAAATAGTTCTTTCTGAATTGGTGGCTTCATTGTCAGTGACAATTTAGCTGCAAAGGAGAAAGAAAGTAAATATAACTTCATGTGTAAATTTGATGTCATCTGTGATATAAATATCTAATATATATATATATATATATATATATATATATATATATACGGTGATACAAACACAGAGAAAGAAATGTGCACAAAAACAACATTGAAGATAATTTACATAATCTGATGAGAGAGCAACAGGACAAAAGCACTGGAAAACTGAACAACAGATGAACAATGATAGTTTGGAAACGCTTGCACATTAATCTCATGAAACTTTGTTTACTTTTGCTTGTTGACACTTGTAATGGAGCTCTTCTATTGGTCATGTTGGCATGAATCACTGCACAGGTGATGACATTATACTCTTCTTTTGTCATTGTTAGGATGCTGAGAACAGACGTGGAGTCCTTTTGATGGGTGGGAGCACTGGTTGTGCCCTCTCTGTAAGACTCATCACCCACTTTCCACATTACATAGACATCACCGAGTTTAGGGCTGGTGACCTCACACACATGAGAGATATTATCTTTGACGTTATCAGGTTTGTAAATGGTAACAGTGGGCTCTTTTCCATCTGAATTGGAGGAAGTATAATAAAGGTTCATTGAACAAACAGAAAAATCAAACAATAATGAATAACAATAGTGTATGAAAAGTAATCTTTTTGACAGAAATAATCTCAAGTGTGCTTGAAGGCAATATTTTATTTCATTTCTTTTTTAAAAAAATATGCAATTAAATTATAAGCATCTATCATAAATGCACATAGTGCCACAAAGTTGATTATTTGAGGTTTTAAACTGACTTACCTCCTTTTTGAAAACTGATCTTCTGCTCGATGTCTCTGTTATTATTTGTGTCACGGATGGTGCAGGTGACCACGTGACCTTCAAACCATTTCTCTGTGTCAACAGTGACATCGTAAATTTTTTTAAATTGAGAAGTGTCAGAAGATTCAACATTCCCTGTTGTGATATTCCCATTGGGCACACGCTCATCCTTCACTTTACATGATACTGAAGTAACTTGCACTGTATCGTTTACATCTCCAGAAACAACAGCTTGCAAGACAATTGTATCATTAACAAATAGTTCTTTCTGAATTGGTGGCTTCATTGTCAGTGACAATTTAGCTGCAAAGGAGAAAGAAAGTAAATATAACTTCATGTGTAAATTTGATGTCATCTGTGATATAAATATCTAATATATATATATATATATATATATATATATATAATATATATATATATATACACACAGTGATACAAACACAGAGAAAGAAATGTGCACAAAAACAACATTGAAGATAATTTACATAATCTGATGAGAGAACAACAGGACAAAAGCACTGGAAAACTGAACAACAGATGAACAATGATAGTTTGGAAACGCTTGCACATTAATCTCATGAAACTTTGTTTACTTTTGCTTGTTGACACTTGTAATGGAGCTCTTCTATTGGTCATGTTGGCATGAATCACTGCACAGGTGATGACATTATACTCTTCTTTTGTCATTGTTAGGATGCTGAGAACAGACGTGGAGTCCTTTTGATGGGTGGGAGCACTGGTTGTGCCCTCTCTGTAAGACTCATCACCCACTTTCCACATTACATAGACATCACCGAGTTTAGGGCTGGTGACCTCACACACATGAGAGATATTATCTTTGACGTTATCAGGTTTGTAAATGGTAACAGTGGGCTCTTTTCCATCTGAATTGGAGGAAGTATAATAAAGGTTCATTAAACAAACAGAAAAGTCACACAATAACGAATAACAGTAGTGTATGAAAAGTAATCTTTTGACAGAAATAATCTCAAGTGTGCTTGAAGGCAATATTTTATTTCATTTAAAAAAAAAAAATGTTTTTTTATGCAATTAAATTATAAGCATCTATCATAAATGCAACATAGGGCCACAAAGTTTATTATTTGAAGTTTAAACTGACTTACCTCCTTTTTGAAAAACTGATCTTCTGCTCGATGTCTCTGTTATTATTTGTGTCACGGATGGTGCAGGTGACCACGTGACCTTCAAACCATTTCTCTGTGTCAACAGTGACATCGTAAATTTTTTTAAATTGAGAAGTGTCAGAAGATTCAACATTCCCTGTTTTGATTTTCCCATTGGGCACAACGCTCATCCTTCACTTTACATGATACTGAAGTAACTTGCACTGTATCGTTTACATCTCCAGAAACAACAGCTTGCAAGACAATTTTATCATTAGCAAATAGTTCTTTCTGAATTGGTGGCTTCATTGTCAGTGACAATTTAGCTGCAAAGGAGAAAGAAAGTAAATATAACTTCATGTGTAAATTTGATGTCATCTGTGATATAAATATCTAATATATATATATAAATAAATTCAATATATGAAACTTTGTTTACTTTTGCTTGTTGACACTTGTAATGGAGCTCTTCTATTGGTCATGTTGGCATGAATCACTGCACAGGTGATGACATTATACTCTTCTTTTGTCATTGTTAGGATGCTGAGAACAGACGCGGAGTCCTTTTGATGGGTGGGAGCACTGGTTGTGCCCTCTCTGTAAGACTCATCACCCACTTTCCACATTACATAGACATCACCGAGTTTAGGGCTGGTGACCTCACACACATGAGAGATATTATCTTTGACGTTATCAGGTTTGTAAATGGTAACAGTGGGCTCTTTTCCATCTGAATTGGAGGAAGTATAATAAAGGTTCATTGAACAAAACAGAAAAATCAAACAATAATGAATAACAATAGTGTATCAAAAGTAATCCTTTTGACAGAAATAATCTCAAGTGTGCTTGAAGGTAATATTTTATTTCATTTTTTTATTTGTTTTTATGCAATTAAATTATAAGCATCTATCATAAATGCACATAGGGCCACAAAGTTGATTATTTGAAGTTTTAAACTGACTTACCTCCTTTTTGAAAACTGATCTTCTGCTCGATGTCTCTGTTATTATTTGTGTCACGGATGGTGCAGGTGACCACGTGACCTTCAAACCATTTCTCTGTGTCAACAGTGACATCGTAAATTTTTTTAAATTGAGAAGTGTCAGAAGATTCAACATTCCCCGTTTTGATTTTCCCATTGGGCACACGCTCATCCTTCATTTTACATGATACTGAAGTATTTTGCACTGTATTTTTTACATCTCCAGAAACAACGGCTTGCAAGACAATTTTATCATTAGCAAATAGTTCTTTCTGAATTGGTGGCTTCATTGTCAGTGACAATTTAGCTGCAAAGGAGAAAGAAAGTAAATATTACTTCATGTGTAAAGTTGATGTCATCTGTGATATATATATATAAACAAAAACAACATTGAAGATAATTTACATAATCTGATGAGAGGAACAACAGGACAAAAGCACTGGAAAACTGAACAACAGATGAACAATGATAGTTTGGAAACGCTTGCACATTAATCTCATGAAACTTTGGTTTACTTTTGCTTGTTGACACTTGTAATGGAGCTCTTCTATTGGTCATGTTGGCATGAATCACTGCACAGGTGATGACATTATACTCTTCTTTTGTCATTGTTAGGATGCTGAGAACAGACGTGGAGTCCTTTTGATGGGTGGGAGCACTGGTTGTGCCCTCTCTGTAAGACTCATCACCCACTTTCCACATTACATAGACATCACCGAGTTTAGGGCTGGTGACCTCACACACATGAGAGATATTATCTTTGACATTATCAGGTTTGTAAATGGTAACAGTGGGCTCTTTTCCATCTGAATTGGAGGAATTATAATAAAGGTTCATTGAACAAACAGAAAAATCAAACAATAATGAATAACAATAGTGTATCAAAAGAAATATTTTTGACAGAAATAATCTCAAGAGTGCTTGAAGGCAATATTTTATTTCATTTTTTTAATTTGTTTTTATGCAATTAAATTATAAGCATCTATCATAAATGCACATAGGGCCACAAAGTTGATTATTTGAGGTTTTAAACTGACTTACCTCCTTTTTGAAAACTGATCTCCTGCTCGATGTCTCTGTTATTATTTGTGTCATGGATGGTGCAGGTGACCACGTGACCTTCAAACCATTTCTCTGTGTCAACAGTGACATCGTAAATTTTTTTAAATTGAGAAGTGTCAGAAGATTCAACATTCCCTGTTGTGATATTCCCATTGGGCACACGCTCATCCTTCACTTTACATGATACTGAAGTAACTTGCACTGTATCGTTTACATCTCCAGAAACAACAGCTTGCAAGACAATTGTATCATTAACAAATAGTTCTTTCTGAATTGGTGGCTTCATTGTCAGTGACAATTTAGCTGCAAAGGAGAAAGAAAGTAAATATAACTTCATGTGTAAATTTGATGTCATCTGTGATATAAATATCTAATATATATATATATATATATATATATATATATATATATATATATATATACACACAGTGATACAAACACAGAGAAAGAAATGTGCACAAAAACAACATTGAAGATAATTTACATAATCTGATGAGAGAGCAACAGGACAAAAGCACTGGAAAACTGAACAACAGATGAACAATGATAGTTTGGAAATGCTTGCACATTAATCTCATGAAACTTTGTTTACTTTTGCTTGTTGACACTTGTAATGGTGAACTTCTATTGGTCATGTTGGCATGAATCACTGCACAGGTGATGACATTATACTCTTCTTTTGTCATTGTTAGGATGCTGAGAACAGACGCGGAGTCCTTTTGATGGGTGGGAGCACTGGTTGTGCCCTCTCTGTAAGACTCATCACCCACTTTCCACATTACATAGACATCACCGAGTTTAGGGCTGGTGACCTCACACACATGAGAGATATTATCTTTGACGTTATCAGGTTTGTAAATGGTAACAGTGGGCTCTTTTCCATCTGAATTGGAGGAAGTATAATAAAGGTTCATTGAACAAACAGAAAAATCAAACAATAATGAATAACAATAGTGTATCAAAAGTAATCTAAAATGTGTGCTTGAAGGCAATATTTTATTATATTGTTTTTGCAAGGCAATTAAATAAGTATTTACTGTATCATAAATGCACATAGCATATCAATAGTGTATCATGGCCATCTAATCTTTTTTGACAGAAATAATCTCAAGATTGCTTGAAGGCAATATTTTATTTTATTATTTTTTTTAGTTTCAGGCAATTAAATTATAAGCATCTATAATAAATGAACATAGGGCCACAAAGTTTATTATTTGAAGTTTTAAACTGACTTACCTCCTTTTTGAAAACTGATCTTCTGCTCGATGTCTCTGTTATTATTTGTGTCACGGATGGTGGCAGGTGACCACGTGACCTTCAAACCATTTCTCTGTGTCAACAGTGACATCGTAAATTTTTTTAAATTGAGAAGTGTCAGAAGATTCAACATTCCCTGTTTTGATTTTCCCATTGGGCACAAGCTCATCCTTCACTTTACATGATACTGAAGTAACTTGCACTGTATCGTTTACATCTCCAGAAACAACGGCTTGCAAGACAATTTTATCATTAACAAATAGTTCTTTCTGAATTGGTGGCTTCATTGTCAGTGACAATTTAGCTGCAAAGGAGAAAGAAAGTAAATATTACTTCATGTGTAAATTTGATGTCATCTGTGATATAAATATCTAATATATATATATAAATAAATTCAATAATGAAACTTTGTTTACTTTTGCTTGTTGACACTTGTAATGGTGAGAACTTCTATTGGTCATCGTTGGCATGAATCACTGCACAGGTGATGACATTATTACTCTTCTTTTTGTCATTGTTAGGGATGCTGAGAACAGACGGTGGAAGTCCTTTTGATCTGGGCCTCGGGAGCAAAGCTGGGTTAGGTTCGCCCTTCTGTAAGCACTCATCACCCACTTTCCACATTACAGTAGAACATCCCGAGTGTTTAGGGCTGGTGAACCCTCACACACTATGAGAGATATGTATCTTTGACGCTTATCAGGGTTTGTAAATGGTAACAGTCGGGCTCTTTTCCTCTGATTGGAGGAAGTATAATAAGGTTCATTTAACAACAGAAAAGTCACACAAACGAAAAATCAAAAAGATAAGAATAACAATAGTGTAAGCAATATTAATATCCTTTTGACAGAAATAAGCTTCACTGTGTCTTGAAGGCTCAATATTTTATTCTAATCTTGAATATTATATGTTTTTATGCAATTATTATAAGCATCTATCATAAATGCACATAGGCCACAAAGTTGGATTATTTGAAAGTTTTAAACTGACTTACCTCCTTTTTTGAAAACTGATCTTCTGCTCGATGTCTCTGTTATTATTTGTGTCACGGATGGTGCAGGTGACCACGTGACCTTCAAACCATTTCTCTGTGTCAACAGTGACATCGTAAATTTTTTTAAATTGAGAAGTGTCAGAAGATTCAACATTCCCCGTTTTGATTTTCCCATTGGGCACACGCTCATCCTTCATTTACATGATACTGAAGTATTTGCACTGTATTTTTACATCTCCAGAAACAACGGCTTGCAAGACAATTTATCATTAACAAATAGTTCTTTCTTGAATTGGTGGCTTCATTGTCAGTGACAATTTAGCTGCAAGGAGAAGAAAGTAAATATTACTTCATGTGTAAGTTGATGTCATCTGTGATATATATACTATAAACAAAAACAACATTGAAGAGATAATTTACATAATTCTGATGAGAGAACAACAGGACAAAAGCACTGGAAAACTGAACAACAGATGAACAATGATAGTTTGGAAACGCTTGCACATTAATTCTCATGAAACTTTGTTTACTTTTGCTTGTTGACACTTGTAATGGAGCTCTTCTATTGGTCATGTTGGCATGAATCACTGCACAGGTGATGAACATTATACTCTCTTTTGTCCATTGTTAGGATGCTGAGGAAAGAACGTCGGAGTCCTTTTGATGGGGTGGGAGCACTGGTTGTGCCCTCTCTGTAAGACTCATCACCCACTTTCCACATAACATAGACATCACCGAGTTTAGGGCTGGTGACCTCACACACATGAGAGATATTATCTTTGACGTTATCAGGTTTGTAAATGGTAACAGTGGGCTCTTTTCCATCTGAATTGGAGGAAGTATAATAAAGGTTCATTGAACAAACAGAAAAATCAAACAATAATGAATAACAATAGTGTATCAAAGTAATCCTTTTGACAGAAATAATCTCAAGAGTGCTTGAAGGCAATATTTATTTCATTTTTTTAATTTGTTTTTATGCAATTAAATTATAAGCATCTATAATAAATGAACATAGGGCCACAAAGTGATTATTTGAGGTTTTAAACTGACTTACCTCCTTTTTGAAAACTGATCTCCTGCTCGATGTCTCTGTTATTATTTGTCATGGATGGTGCAGGTGACCACGTGACCTTCAAACCATTTCTCTGTGTCAACAGTGACATCGTAAATTTTTTTAAATTGAGAAGTGTCAGAAGATTCAACATTCCCTGTTTGATATTCCCATTGGGCACAAGCTCATCCTTCACTTTACATGATACTGAAGTAACTTGCACTGTATCGTTTACATCTCCAGAAACAACAGCTTGCAAGACAATTTATCATTACAAATAGTTCTTTCTGAATTGGTGGCTTCATTGTCAGTGACAATTTAGCTGCAAAGGAGAAAGAAAGTAAATATTACTTCATGTGTAAATTTGATGTCATCTGTGATATA
>NW_020525161.1:0-24710 GCF_003368295.1 Carassius auratus | reverse complement strand
CCCGTGGCTTAGAAAGAAAGAGTGAGGTTCTCTGTCCCCTTTCGTGTGGTTTCCCTGTGTCTCCTGGGGGCAAAAGGCCACACTTCTCTTCAGGGCAGGTGAAATGATGCTTTTGAAAACTGTGAGGTTCCAGGTAAATGCCCCTGAATCTCATCCAGCACAATTGCGTGTAGGCCCGTGCAACCTTTTATTTACATGAAGTCAAAAATTCTGCATGCATGCTGGTAATGCTACAAGAGGCAGCAAATAGCATCCCTCTCATATTCATGTAAACACGTGGCAATTCGAGCAGCGGAGGCTTTAACCCTTTTCAAAAAGTGTCTAAAAACTCATCCTTGTCTTCAACGCCTGCCCAATTAATACTGGCATTTGCCTAATGCGTCGTTTTGTCAAAGTTAACGCCCTGCTGGCCCAACGTAGCAGAAGACTGAAGTCTCTGTCTGCAGCCAAAGGATAGGTCTGTCAGAAGTGGGATTCGAACCCACGCCTCCAGGGGAGACTGCGACCTGAACGCAGCGCCTTAGACCGCTCGGCCATCCTGACACCCTTGCCTGGCTAGAGATGGCCTGTTCGAGCCGCACCTGAAACCAGGGACCTAGAAGCTACTTTTTCTCTGTTCGGGCCCCCTTTAGCCCACGGGCCTCGTTGGCGCAGTTAGGCAGCGCGTCAGTCTCATAATCTGAAGGTCGTGAGTTCGAGCCTCACACGGGGCAGGCTGGTTCTTTTTTTCTGATAACTGAGAGAGCTTAGACCAGGGTGTCAAACTAAATTCCTTTAGGGCCCGAGCCCTGTAGAGTGTTGTTCCAACCCTTCTCAAACACACAAGGCATGTAGTTTTCAAATGAGCCTGAAGGGCATGATTAGTTGGATCAGGTGTGTTCTATCAGGCTTGAATCTAAACTCTGCAGGTCTCCGGCCTTCCAGGGACTGAGTTTGACACCCGTGGCTTAGAAAGAAAGAGTGAGGTTCTCTGTCCCCTTTCGTGTGGGTTTCCCTGTGTCTCCTGGGGGCAAAAGGCCACAGCTCCTCTTCAGGGCAGGTGAAATGATGCTTTGTGGAAAACTGTGAGGTTCCAGGTAAATTCCCTGAATCTCATCCAGCGACATTGCGTGTAGGCCCGTGCAATCCTTTTATTTACAGTGAAGTCAAAATTCTGCATGCATGCTGGCTAATGCTACATGAAGGCAGCAATAGCATCCCTCTCATATTCATGTAACACGTGGCCACGTCCTCCTGAGGTTTTGTGAAGTTTCAAAGGCCATATTGCTGCACTGGCCCGGTCCTGAAGATTTGCCTTGTACAACGTTCGGAAGATTAGACCCTTCCGATCAGAGCAGGCCACACAACTCCTTGTCCAAGCTCTTTGTTTTCTCCAGACTGGACTACTGCTATGCTCCCTTGGCGGGTCTTCCGGCACGTACTATCAAGCCTCTGCAACTGATCCAGGATGCAGCAGCGAGACTGGTCTTCAACGAGCCAAAGAAAGCCCACGTCACACCTCTCTTCATAATTTTGCACTGGCTACCAATAGCTGTTCGCATCAGATTCAAGGTACTGATGTTTGCCTACAAGATAACCACTGGCTCTGCAGCAATATACCTAAAGTCGCTGGTGCAGACCTACGCTTGCTTTCTGCAAGTGAACGATGCCTCGTGGTGCCATCCCAAAGAGGCACAAAATCACTCTCAAGGACCTTTTCCTGGACTGTTCCCAGCTGGTGGATCGGCCTGCCTATCTCAATTCGAGCAGCGGAGGCTTTAACCCTTTTCAAAAAGTGTCTAAAAACTCATCCTTGTCTTCAACGCCTGCCCAATTAATACTGGCATTTGCCTAATGCGTCGTTTTGTCAAAGTTAACGCCCTGCTGGCCCAACGTAGCAGAAGACTGAAGTCTCTGTCTGCAGCCAAAGGATAGGTCTGTCAGAAGTGGGATTCGAACCCACGCCTCCAGGGGAGACTGCGACCTGAACGCAGCGCCTTAGACCGCTCGGCCATCCTGACACCCTTGCCTGGCTAGAGATGGCCTGTTCGAGCCGCACCTGAAACCAGGGACCTAGAAGCTACTTTTTCTCTGTTCGGCCCCCTTTAGCCCACGGGCCTCGTTGGCGCAGTTAGGCAGCGCGTCAGTCTCATAATCTGAAGGTCGTGAGTTCGAGCCTCACACGGGCAGGCTGGTTCTTTTTTCTGATAACTGAGAGAGCTTAGACCAGTGGTGTCAAAACTAAATTCCTTTAGGGCCCGAGCCCTGTAGAGTGTTGTTCCAACCCTTCTCAAACACACAAGGCATGTAGTTTTCAAATGAAGCCTGAAGGGCATGATTAGTTGGATCAGGTGTGTTCTATCAGGCTTGAATCTAAACTCTGCAGGTCTCCGGCCTTCCAGGGACTGAGTTTGACACCCGTGGCTTAGAAAGAAAGAGTGAGGTTCTCTGTCCCCTTTCGTGTGGGTTTCCCTGTGTCTCCTGGGGGGCAAAAGGCCACAGCTCCTCTTCAGGGCAGGTGAAATGATGCTTTGTGGAAAACTGTGAGGTTCCAGGTAAAATTCCCTGAATCTCATCCAGCGACATTGCGTGTAGGCCCGTGCAATCCTTTTATTTACAGTGAAGTCAAAATTCTGCATGCATGCTGGCTAATGCTACATGAAGGCAGCAATAGCATCCCTCTCATATTCATGTAACACGTGGCCACGTCCTCCTGAGGTTTTGTGAAGTTTCAAAGGCCATATTGCTGCACTGGCCCGGTCCTGAAGATTTGCCTTGTACAACGTTCGGAAGATTAGACCCTTCCGATCAGAGCAGGCCACACAACTCCTTGTCCAAGCTCTTTGTTTTCTCCAGACTGGACTACTGCTATGCTCCCTTGGCGGGTCTTCCGGCACGTACTATCAAGCCTCTGCAACTGATCCAGGATGCAGCAGCGAGACTGGTCTTCAACGAGCCAAAGAAAGCCCACGTCACACCTCTCTTCATAATTTTGCACTGGCTACCAATAGCTGTTCGCATCAGATTCAAGGTACTGATGTTTGCCTACAAGATAACCACTGGCTCTGCAGCAATATACCTAAAGTCGCTGGTGCAGACCTACGCTTGCTTTCTGCAAGTGAACGATGCCTCGTGGTGCCATCCCAAAGAGGCACAAAATCACTCTCAAGGACCTTTTCCTGGACTGTTCCCAGCTGGTGGATCGGCCTGCCTATCTCAATTCGAGCAGCGGAGGCTTTAACCCTTTTCAAAAAAGTGTCTAAAAACTCATCCTTGTCTTCAACGCCTGCCCAATTAATACTAGCATTTGCCTAATGCGTCGTTTTGTCAAAGTTAACGCCCTGCTGGCCCAACGTAGCAGAAGACTGAAGTCTCTGTCTGCAGCCAAAGGATAGGTCTGTCAGAAGTGGGATTCGAACCCACGCCTCCAGGGGAGACTGCGACCTGAACGCAGCGCCTTAGACCGCTCGGCCATCCTGACACCCTTGCCTGGCTAGAGATGGCCTGTTCGAGCCGCACCTGAAACCAGGGACCTAGAAGCTACTTTTTCTCTGTTCGGGCCCCCTTTAGCCCACGGGCCTCGTTGGCGCAGTTAGGCAGCGCATCAGTCTCATAATCTGAAGGTCGTGAGTTCGAGCCTCACACGGGGCAGGGTGTTTCACACCCGTGGCTTAGAAAGAAAGAGTGAGGTTCTCTGTCCCCTTTCGTGTGGGTTTCCCTGTGTCTCCTGGGGGCAAAAGGCCACAGCTCCTCTTCAGGGCAGGTGAAATGATGCTTTGTGGAAAACTGTGAGGTTCCAGGTAAATTCCCTGAATCTCATCCAGCAACATTGCGTGTAGGCCCGTGCAATCCTTTTATTTACAGTGAAGTCAAAATTCTGCATGCATGCTGGCTAATGCTACATGAAGGCAGCAATAGCATCCCTCTCATATTCATGTAACACGTGGCAATTCGAGCAGCGGAGGATTTAACCCTTTTCAAAAAGTGTCTAAAAACTCATCCTTGTCTTCAACGCCTGCCCAATTAATACTGGCATTTGCCTAATGCGTCGTTTTGTCAAAGTTAACGCCCCTGCTGGCCCAACGTAGCAGAAGACTGAAGTCTCTGTCTGCAGCCAAAGGATAGGTCTGTCAGAATTGGGATTCGAACCCACACCTCCAGGGAGACTGCGACCTGAACGGCGGCGCCTTAGACCGCTCGGCCATCCTGACACCCTTGCCTGGCTAGAGATGGCCTGTTCGAGCCGCACCTGAAACCAGGGACCTAGAAGCTACTTTTTCTCTGTTCGGGCCCCCTTTAGCCCACGGGCCTCGTTGGCGCAGTTAGGCAGCGCGTCAGTCTCATAATCTGAAGGTCTTGAGTTCGAGCATCACACGGGGCAGGCTGGTTCTTTTTTTCTGATAACTGAGAGAGCTTAGACCAGGGGTGTCAAACTAAATTCCTTTAGGGCCCGAGCCCTGTAGAGTGTTGTTCCAACCCTTCTCAAACACACAAGGCATGTAGTTTTCAAATGAGCCTGAAGGGCATGATTAGTTGGATCAGGTGTGTTCTATCAGGCTTGAATCTAAACTCTGCAGGTCTCCGGCCTTCCAGGGACTGAGTTTGACACCCGTGGCTTAGAAAGAAAGAGTGAGGTTCTCTGTCCCATTTCGTGTGGGTTTCCCTGTGTCTCCTGGGGGCAAAAGGCCACAGCTCCTCTTCAGGGCAGGTGAAATGATGCTTTGTGGAAAACTGTGAGGTTCCAGGTAAATTCCCTGAATCTCATCCAGCGACATTGCGTGTAGGCCCGTGCAATCCTTTTATTTACAGTGAAGTCAAAATTCTGCATGCATGCTGGCTAATGCTACATGAAGGCAGCAATAGCATCCCTCTCATATTCATGTAACACGTGGCCACGTCCTCCTGAGGTTTTGTGAAGTTTCAAAGGCCATATTGCTGCACTGGCCCGGTCCTGAAGATTTGCCTTGTACAACGTTCGGAAGATTAGACCCTTCCGATCAGAGCAGGCCACACAACTCCTTGTCCAAGCTCTTTGTTTTCTCCAGACTGGACTACTGCTATGCTCCCTTGGCGGGTCTTCCGGCACGTACTATCAAGCCTCTGCAACTGATCCAGGATGCAGCAGCGAGACTGGTCTTCAACGAGCCAAAGAAAGCCCACGTCACACCTCTCTTCATAATTTTGCACTGGCTACCATTAGCTGTTCGCATCAGATTCAAGGTACTGATGTTTGCCTACAAGATAACCACTGGCTCTGCAGCAATATACCTAAAGTCGCTGGTGCAGACCTACGCTTGCTTTCTGCAAGTGAACGATGCCTCGTGGTGCCATCCCAAAGAGGCACAAAATCACTCTCAAGGACCTTTTCCTGGACTGTTCCCAGCTGGTGGATCGGCCTGCCTATCTCAATTCGAGCAGCGGAGGCTTTAACCCTTTTCAAAAAGTGTCTAAAAACTCATCCTTGTCTTCAACGCCTGCCCAATTAATACTGGCATTTGCCTAATGCGTCGTTTTGTCAAAGTTAACCCCTGCTGGCCCAACGTAGCAGAAGACTGAAGTCTCTGTCTGCAGCCAAAGGATAGGTCTGTCAGAAGTGGGATTCGAACCCACGCCTCCAGGGAGACTGCGACCTGAACGCAGCGCCTTAGACCGCTCGGCCATCCTGACACCCTTGCCTGGCTAGAGATGGCCTGTTCGGGCCGCACCTGAAACCAGGGACCTAGAAGCTACTTTTTCTCTGTTCGGGCCCCTTTAGCCCACGGGCCTCGTTGGCGCAGTTAGGCAGCGCATCAGTCTCATAATCTGAAGGTCGTGAGTTCGAGCCTCACACGGGGCAGGGTGTTTCACACCCGTGGCTTAGAAAGAAAGAGTGAGGTTCTCTGTCCCTTTCGTGTGGGTTCCCTGTGTCTCCTGGGGGCAAAAGGCCACAGCTCCTCTTCAGGGCAGGTGAAATGATGCTTTGTGGAAAACTGTGAGGTTCCAGGTAAATTCCCTGAATCTCATCCAGCAACATTGCGTGTAGGCCCGTGCAATCCTTTTATTTACAGTGAAGTCAAAATTCTGCATGCATGCTGGCTAATGCTACATGAAGGCAGCAATAGCATCCCTCTCATATTCATGTAACACGTGGCAATTCGAGCAGCGGAGGATTTAACCCTTTTTCAAAAAGTGTCTAAAAACTCATCCTTGTCTTCAACGCCTGCCCAATTAATACTGGCATTTGCCTAATGCGTCGTTTTGTCAAAGTTAACGCCCTGCTGGCCCAACGTAGCAGAAGACTGAAGTCTCTGTCTGCAGCCAAAGGATAGGTCTGTCAGAAGTGGGATTCGAACCCACGCCTCCAGGGGAGACTGCGACCTGAACGCAGCGCCTTAGACCGCTCGGCCATCCTGACACCCTTGCCTGGCTAGAGATGGCCTGTTCGAGCCGCACCTGAAACCAGGGACCTAGAAGCTACTTTTTCTCTGTTCGGGCCCCTTTAGCCCACGGGCCTCGTTGGCGCAGTTAGGCAGCGCGTCAGTCTCATAATCTGAAGGTCGTGAGTTCGAGCCTCACACGGGGCAGGCTGGTTCTTTTTTTCTGATAACTGAGAGAGCTTAGACCAGGGGTGTCAAACTAAATTCCTTTAGGGCCCGAGCCCTGTAGAGTGTTGTTCCAACCCTTCTCAAACACACAAGGCATGTAGTTTTCAAATGAGCCTGAAGGGCATGATTAGTTGGATCAGGTGTGTTCTATCAGGCTTGAATCTAAACTCTGCAGGTCTCCGGCCTTCCAGGGACTGAGTTTGACACCCGTGGCTTAGAAAGAAAGAGTGAGGTTCTCTGTCCCCTTTCGTGTGGGTTTCCCTGTGTCTCCTGGGGGCAAAAGGCCACAGCTCCTCTTCAGGGCAGGTGAAATGATGCTTTGTGGAAAACTGTGAGGTTCCAGGTAAATTCCCTGAATCTCATCCAGCGACATTGCGTGTAGGCCCGTGCAATCCTTTTATTTACAGTGAAGTCAAAATTCTGCATGCATGCTGGCTAATGCTACATGAAGGCAGCAATAGCATCCCTCTCATATGCATGTAACACGTGGCCACGTCCTCCTGAGGTTTTGTGAAGTTTCAAAGGCCATATTGCTGCACTGGCCCGGTCCTGAAGATTTGCCTTGTACAACGTTCGGAAGATTAGACCCTTCCGATCAGAGCAGGCCACACAACTCCTTGTCCAAGCTCTTTGTTTTCTCCAGACTGGACTACTGCTATGCTCCCTTGGCGGGTCTTCCGGCACGTACTATCAAGCCTCTGCAACTGATCCAGGATGCAGCAGCGAGACTGGTCTTCAACGAGCCAAAGAAAGCCCACGTCACACCTCTCTTCATAATTTTGCACTGGCTACCAATAGCTGTTCGCATCAGATTCAAGGTACTGATGTTTGCCTACAAGATAACCACTGGCTCTGCAGCAATATACCTAAAGTCGCTGGTGCAGACCTACGCTTGCTTTCTGCAAGTGAACGATGCCTCGTGGTGCCATCCCAAAGAGGCACAAAATCACTCTCAAGGACCTTTTCCTGGACTGTTCCCAGCTGGTGGATCGGCCTGCCTATCTCAATTCGAGCAGCGGAGGCTTTAACCCTTTTCAAAAAGTGTCTAAAAACTCATCCTTGTCTTCAACGCCTGCCCAATTAATACTGGCATTTGCCTAATGCGTCGTTTTGTCAAAGTTAACGCCCTGCTGGCCCAACGTAGCAGAAGACTGAAGTCTCTGTCTGCAGCCAAAGGATAGGTCTGTCAGAAGTGGGATTCGAACCCACGCCTCCAGGGGAGACTGCGACCTGAACGCAGCGCCTTAGACCGCTCGGCCATCCTGACACCCTTGCCTGGCTAGAGATGGCCTGTTCGAGCCGCACCTGAAACCAGGGACCTAGAAGCTACTTTTTCTCTGTTCGGGCCCCCTTTAGCCCACGGGCCTCGTTGGCGCAGTTAGGCAGCGCGTCAGTCTCAAAATCTGAAGGTCTTGAGTTCGAGCATCACACGGGGCAGGCTGGTTCTTTTTTTCTGATAACTGAGAGAGCTTAGACCAGGGGTGTCAAACTAAATTCCTTTAGGGCCCGAGCCCTGTAGAGTGTTGTTCCAACCCTTCTCAAAACACACAAGGCATGTAGTTTTCAAATGAGCCTGAAGGGCATGATTAGTTGGATCAGGTGTGTTCTATCAGGCTTGAATCTAAACTCTGCAGGTCTCCGGCCTTCCAGGGACTGAGTTTGACACCCGTGGCTTAGAAAGAAAGAGTGAGGTTCTCTGTCCCATTTCGTGTGGGTTTCCCTGTGTCTCCTGGGGGCAAAAGGCCACAGCTCCTCTTCAGGGCAGGTGAAATGATGCTTTGTGGAAAACTGTGAGGTTCCAGGTAAATTCCCTGAATCTCATCCAGCGACATTGCGTGTAGGCCCGTGCAATCCTTTTATTTACAGTGAAGTCAAAATTCTGCATGCATGCTGGCTAATGCTACATGAAGGCAGCAATAGCATCCCTCTCATATTCATGTAACACGTGGCCACGTCCTCCTGAGGTTTTGTGAAGTTTCAAAGGCCATATTGCTGCACTGGCCCGGTCCTGAAGATTTGCCTTGTACAACGTTCGGAAGATTAGACCCTTCCGATCAGAGCAGGCCACACAACTCCTTGTCCAAGCTCTTTGTTTTCTCCAGACTGGACTACTGCTATGCTCCCTTGGCGGGTCTTCCGGCACGTACTATCAAGCCCTCTGCAACTGATCCAGGATGCAGCAGCGAGACTGGTCTTCAACGAGCCAAAGAAAGCCCACGTCACACCTCTCTTCATAATTTTGCACTGGCTACCAATAGCTGTTCGCATCAGATTCAAGGTACTGATGTTTGCCTACAAGATAACCACTGGCTCTGCAGCAATATACCTAAAGTCGCTGGTGCAGACCTACGCTTGCTTTCTGCAAGTGAACGATGCCTCGTGGTGCCATCCCAAAGAGGCACAAAATCACTCTCAAGGACCTTTTCCTGGACTGTTCCCAGCTGGTGGATCGGCCTGCCTATCTCAATTCGAGCAGCGGAGGCTTTAACCCTTTTCAAAAAGTGTCTAAAAACTCATCCTTGTCTTCAACGCCTGCCCAATTAATACTGGCATTTGCCTAATGCGTCGTTTTGTCAAAGTTAACGCCCTGCTGGCCCAACGTAGCAGAAGACTGAAGTCTCTGTCTGCAGCCAAAGGATAGGTCTGTCAGAAGTGGGATTCGAACCCACGCCTCCAGGGGAGACTGCGACCTGAACGCAGCGCCTTAGACCGCTCGGCCATCCTGACACCCTTGCCTGGCTAGAGATGGCCTGTTCGAGCCGCACCTGAAACCAGGGACCTAGAAGCTACTTTTTCTCTGTTCGGGCCCCCTTTAGCCCACGGGCCTCGTTGGCGCAGTTAGGCAGCGCGTCAGTCTCATAATCTGAAGGTCGTGAGTTCGAGCCTCACACGGGGCAGGCTGGTTCTTTTTTTCTGATAACTGAGAGAGCTTAGACCAGGGGTGTCAAACTAAATTCCTTTAGGGCCCGAGCCCTGTAGAGTGTTGTTCCAACCCTTCTCAAACACACAAGGCATGTAGTTTTCAAATGAGCCTGAAAGGGCATGATTAGTTGGATCAGGTGTGTTCTATCAGGCTTGAATCTAAAACTCTGCAGGTCTCCGGCCTTCCAGGGACTGAGTTTGACACCCGTGGCTTAGAAAGAAAGAGTGAGGTTCTCTGTCCCCTTTCGTGTGGGTTTCCCTGTGTCTCCTGGGGGCAAAAGGCCACAGCTCCTCTTCAGGGCAGGTGAAATGATGCTTTGTGGAAAACTGTGAGGTTCCAGGTAAATTCCCTGAATCTCATCCAGCGACATTGCGTGTAGGCCCGTGCAATCCTTTTATTTACAGTGAAGTCAAAATTCTGCATGCATGCTGGCTAATGCTACATGAAGGCAGCAATAGCATCCCTCTCATATTCATGTAACACGTGGCCACGTCCTCCTGAGGTTTTGTGAAGTTTCAAAGGCCATATTGCTGCACTGGCCCGGTCCTGAAGATTTGCCTTGTACAACGTTCGGAAGATTAGACCCTTCCGATCAGAGCAGGCCACACAACTCCTTGTCCAAGCTCTTTGTTTTCTCCAGACTGGACTACTGCTATGCTCCCTTGGCGGGTCTTCCGGCACGTACTATCAAGCCTCTGCAACTGATCCAGGATGCAGCAGCGAGACTGGTCTTCAACGAGCCAAAGAAAGCCCACGTCACACCTCTCTTCATAATTTTGCACTGGCTACCAATAGCTGTTCGCATCCGATTCAAGGTACTGATGTTTGCCTACAAGATAACCACTGGCTCTGCAGCAATATACCTAAAGTCGCTGGTGCAGACCTACGCTTGCTTTCTGCAAGTGAACGATGCCTCGTGGTGCCATCCCAAAGAGGCACAAAATCACTCTCAAGGACCTTTTCCTGGACTGTTCCCAGCTGGTGGATCGGCCTGCCTATCTCAGTTCGAGCAGCGGAGGCTTTAACCCTTTTCAAAAAGTGTCTAAAAACTCATCCTTGTCTTCAACGCCTGCCCAATTAATACTAGCATTTGCCTAATGCGTCGTTTTGTCAAAGTTAACACCCTGCTGGCCCAACGTAGCAGAAGACTGAAGTCTCTGTCTGCAGCCAAAGGATAGGTCTGTCAGAAGTGGGATTCGAACCCACGCCTCCAGGGGAGACTGCGACCTGAACGCAGCGCCTTAGACCGCTCGGCCATCCTGACACCCTTGCCTGGCTAGAGATGGCCTGTTCGAGCCGCACCTGAAACCAGGGACCTAGAAGCTATTTTTTCTCTGTTCGGGCCCCCTTTAGCCCACGGGCCTTGTTGGCGCAGTTAGGCAGCGCATCAGTCTCATAATCTGAAGGTCGTGAGTTCGAGCCTCACACGGGGCAGGGTGTTTCACACCCGTGGCTTAGAAAGAAAGAGTGAGGTTCTCTGTCCCCTTTCGTGTGGGTTTCCCTGTGTCTCCTGGGGGCAAAAGGCCACAGCTCCTCTTCAGGGCAGGTGAAATGATGCTTTGTGGAAAACTGTGAGGTTCCAGGTAAATTCCCTGAATCTCATCCAGCGACATTGCGTGTAGGCCCGTGCAATCCTTTTATTTTACAGTGAAGTCAAAATTCTGCATGCATGCTGGCTAATGCTTCATGAAGGCAGCAATAGCATCCCTCTCATATTCATGTAACACGTGGCAATTCGAGCAGCGGAGGATTTAACCCTTTTTCAAAAAGTGTCTAAAAACTCATCCTTGTCTTCAACGCCTGCCCAATTAATACTGGCATTTGCCTAATGCGTCGTTTTGTCAAAGTTAACGCCCTGCTGGCCCAACGTAGCAGAAGACTGAAGTCTCTGTCTGCAGCCAAAGGACAGGTCTGTCAGAAGTGGGATTCGAACCCACGCCTCCAGGGGAGACTGCGACCTGAACGCAGCGCCTTAGACCGCTCGGTCCATTCCTGACACCCTTGCCTGGCTAGAGATGGCCTGTTCGAGCCGCACCTGAAACCAGGGACCTAGAAGCTACTTTTTCTCTGTTCGGGCCCCCTTTATCCCACGGGCCTCGTTGGCGCAGTTAGGCAGCGCGTCAGTCTCATAATCTGAAGGTCGTGAGTTCGAGCCTCACACGGTGCAGGCTGGTTCTTTTTTTCTGATAACTGAGAGAGCTTAGACCAGGGGTGTCAAACTAATTTCCTTTAGGGCCCGAGCCCTGTAGAGTGTTGTTCCAACCCTTCTCAAACACACAAGGCATGTAGTTTTCAAATGAGCCTGAAGGGCATGATTAGTTGGATCAGGTGTGTTCTATCAGGCTTGAATCTAAACTCTGCAGGTCTCCGGCCTTCCAGGGACTGAGTTTGACACCCGTGGCTTAGAAAGAAAGAGTGAGGTTCTCTGTCCCCTTTCGTGTGGGTTTCCCTGTGTCTCCTGGGGGCAAAAGGCCACAGCTCCTCTTCAGGGCAGGTGAAATGATGCTTTGTGGAAAAACTGTGAGGTTCCAGGTAAAATTCCCTGAATCTCATCCAGCGACATTGCGTGTAGGCCCGTGCAATCCTTTTATTTACAGTGAAGTCAAAATTCTGCATGCATGCTGGCTAATGCTACATGAAGGCAGCAATAGCATCCCTCTCATATGCATGTAACACGTGGCCACGTCCTCCTGAGGTTTTGTGAAGTTTCAAAGGCCATATTGCTGCACTGGCCCGGTCCTGAAGATTTGCCTTGTACAACGTTCGGAAGATTAGACCCTTCCGATCAAGAGCAGGCCACACAACTCCTTGTCCAAGCTCTTTGTTTTCTCCAGACTGGACTACTGCTATGCTCCCTTGGCGGGTCTTCCGGCACGTACTATCAAGCCTCTGCAACTGATCCAGGATGCAGCAGCGAGACTGGTCTTCAACGAGCCAAAGAAAGCCCACGTCACACCTCTCTTCATAATTTTGCACTGGCTACCAATAGCTGTTCGCATCAGATTCAAGGTACTGATGTTTGCCTACAAGATAACCACTGGCTCTGCAGCAATATACCTAAAGTCGCTGGTGCAGACCTACGCTTGCTTTCTGCAAGTGAACGATGCCTCGTGGTGCCATCCCAAAGAGGCACAAAATCACTCTCAAGGACCTTTTCCTGGACTGTTCCCAGCTGGTGGATCGGCCTGCCTATCTCAATTCGAGCAGCGGAGGCTTTAACCCTTTTCAAAAAGTGTCTAAAAACTCATCCTTGTCTTCAACGCCTGCCCAATTAATACTGGCATTTGCCTAATGCGTCGTTTTGTCAAAGTTAACGCCCTGCTGGCCCAACGTAGCAGAAGACTGAAGTCTCTGTCTGCAGCCAAAGGATAGGTCTGTCAGAAGTGGGATTCGAACCCACGCCTCCAGGGGAGACTGCGACCTGAACGCAGCGCCTTAGACCGCTCGGCCATCCTGACACCCTTGCCTGGCTAGAGATGGCCTGTTCGAGCCGCACCTGAAACCAGGGACCTAGAAGCTACTTTTTCTCTGTTCGGGCCCCCTTTAGCCCACGGGCCTCGTTGGCGCAGTTAGGCAGCGCGTCAGTCTCATAATCTGAAGGTCGTGAGTTCGAGCCTCACACGGGGCAGGCTGGTTCTTTTTTTCTGATAACTGAGAGAGCTTAGACCAGGGGTGTCAAACTAAATTCCTTTAGGGCCCGAGCCCTGTAGAGTGTTGTTCCAACCTTCTCAAACACACAAGGCATGTAGTTTTCAAATGAGCCTGAAGGGCATGATTAGTTGGATCAGGTGTGTTCTATCAGGCTTGAATCTAAACTCTGCAGGTCTCCGGCCTTCCAGGGACTGAGTTTGACACCCGTGGCTTAGAAAGAAAGAGTGAGGTTCTCTGTCCCCTTTCGTGTGGGTTTCCCTGTGTCTCCTGGGGGCAAAAGGCCACAGCTCCTCTTCAGGGCAGGTGAAATGATGCTTTGTGGAAAACTGTGAGGTTCCAGGTAAATTCCCTGAATCTCATCCAGCGACATTGCGTGTAGGCCCGTGCAATCCTTTTATTTACAGTGAAGTCAAAATTCTGCATGCATGCTGGCTAATGCTACATGAAGGCAGCAATAGCATCCCTCTCATATGCATGTAACACGTGGCCACGTCCTCCTGAGGTTTTGTGAAGTTTCAAAGGCCATATTGCTGCACTGGCCCGGTCCTGAAGATTTGCCTTGTACAACGTTCGGAAGATTAGACCCTTCCGATCAGAGCAGGCCACACAACTCCTTGTCCAAGCTCTTTGTTTTCTCCAGACTGGACTACTGCTATGCTCCCTTGGCGGGTCTTCCGGCACGTACTATCAAGCCTCTGCAACTGATCCAGGATGCAGCAGCGAGACTGGTCTTCAACGAGCCAAAGAAAGCCCACGTCACACCTCTCTTCATAATTTTGCACTGGCTACCAATAGCTGTTCGCATCAGATTCAAGGTACTGATGTTTGCCTACAAGATAACCACTGGCTCTGCAGCAATATACCTAAAGTCGCTGGTGCAGACCTACGCTTGCTTTCTGCAAGTGAACGATGCCTCGTGGTGCCATCCCAAAGAGGCACAAAATCACTCTCAAGGACCTTTTCCTGGACTGTTCCCAGCTGGTGGATCGGCCTGCCTATCTCAATTCGAGCAGCGGAGGCTTTAACCCTTTTCAAAAAGTGTCTAAAACTCATCCTTGTCTTCAACGCCTGCCCAATTAATACTGGCATTTGCCTAATGCGTCGTTTTGTCAAAGTTAACGCCCTGCTGGCCCAACGTAGCAGAAGACTGAAGTCTCTGTCTGCAGCCAAAGGATAGGTCTGTCAGAAGTGGGATTCGAACCCACGCCTCCAGGGGAGACTGCGACCTGAACGCAGCGCCTTAGACCGCTCGGCCATCCTGACACCCTTGCCTGGCTAGAGATGGCCTGTTCGAGCCGCACCTGAAACCAGGGACCTAGAAGCTACTTTTTCTCTGTTCGGGCCCCCTTTAGCCCACGGGCCTCGTTGGCGCAGTTAGGCAGCGCGTCAGTCTCATAATCTGAAGGTCGTGAGTTCGAGCCTCACACGGGGCAGGCTGGTTCTTTTTTTCTGATAACTGAGAGAGCTTAGACCAGGGGTGTCAAACTAAATTCCTTTAGGGCCCGAGCCCTGTAGAGTGTTGTTCCAACCCTTCTCAAACACACAAGGCATGTAGTTTTCAAATGAGCCTGAAGGGCATGATTAGTTGGATCAGGTGTGTTCTATCAGGCTTGAATCTAAACTCTGCAGGTCTCCGGCCTTCCAGGGACTGAGTTTGACACCCGTGGCTTAGAAAGAAAGAGTGAGGTTCTCTGTCCCCTTTCGTGTGGGTTTCCCTGTGTCTCCTGGGGGCAAAAGGCCACAGCTCCTCTTCAGGGCAGGTGAAATGATGCTTTGTGGAAAACTGTGAGGTTCCAGGTAAATTCCCTGAATCTCATCCAGCGACATTGCGTGTAGGCCCGTGCAATCCTTTTATTTACAGTGAAGTCAAAATTCTGCATGCATGCTGGCTAATGCTACATGAAGGCAGCAATAGCATCCCTCTCATATGCATGTAACACGTGGCCACGTCCTCCTGAGGTTTTGTGAAGTTTCAAAGGCCATATTGCTGCACTGGCCCGGTCCTGAAGATTTGCCTTGTACAACGTTCGGAAGATTAGACCCTTCCGATCAGAGCAGGCCACACAACTCCTTGTCCAAGCTCTTTGTTTTCTCCAGACTGGACTACTGCTATGCTCCCTTGGCGGGT
The DNA here is from genome assembly GCF_003368295.1 of Carassius auratus. Classification (NCBI taxonomy): domain Eukaryota; kingdom Metazoa; phylum Chordata; class Actinopteri; order Cypriniformes; family Cyprinidae; genus Carassius; species Carassius auratus. The sequence goes on along the minus strand of NW_020525161.1, from coordinate 9,445 downwards.
CTTCCGGCCAAACTATCAAGCCTCTGCAACTGATCCAGGATGCAGCAGCGAGACTGGTCTTCAACGAGCCAAAGAAAGCCCACGTCACACCTCTCTTCATAATTTTGCACTGGCTACCAATAGCTGTTCGCATCAGATTCAAGGTACTGATGTTTGCCTACAAGATAACCACTGGCTCTGCAGCAATATACCTAAAGTCGCTGGTGCAGACCTACGCTTGCTTTCTGCAAGTGAACGATGCCTCGTGGTGCCATCCCAAAGAGGCACAAAATCACTCTCAAGGACCTTTTCCTGGACTGTTCCCAGCTGGTGGATCGGCCTGCCTATCTCAATTCGAGCAGCGGAGGCTTTAACCCTTTTCAAAAAGTGTCTAAAAACTCATCCTTGTCTTCAACGCCTGCCCAATTAATACTGGCATTTGCCTAATGCGTCGTTTTGTCAAAGTTAACGCCCTGCTGGCCCAACGTAGCAGAAGACTGAAGTCTCTGTCTGCAGCCAAAGGATAGGTCTGTCAGAAGTGGGATTCGAACCCACGCCTCCAGGGGAGACTGCGACCTGAACGCAGCGCCTTAGACCGCTCGGCCATCCTGACACCCTTGCCTGGCTAGAGATGGCCTGTTCGAGCCGCACCTGAAACCAGGGACCTAGAAGCTACTTTTTCTCTGTTCGGGCCCCCTTTAGCCCACGGGCCTCGTTGGCGCAGTTAGGCAGCGCGTCAGTCTCATAATCTGAAGGTCGTGAGTTCGAGCCTCACACGGGGCAGGCTGGTTCTTTTTTTCTGATAACTGAGAGAGCTTAGACCAGGGGTGTCAAACTAAATTCCTTTAGGGCCCGAGCCCTGTAGAGTGTTGTTCCAACCCTTCTCAAACACACAAGGCATGTAGTTTTCAAATGAGCCTGAAGGGCATGATTAGTTGGATCAGGTGTGTTCTATCAGGCTTGAATCTAAACTCTGCAGGTCTCCGGCCTTCCAGGGACTGAGTTTGACACCCGTGGCTTAGAAAGAAAGATTGAGGTTCTCTGTCCCCTTTCGTGTGGGTTTCCCTGTGTCTCCTGGGGGCAAAAGGCCACAGCTCCTCTTCAGGGCAGGTGAAATGATGCTTTGTGGAAAACTGTGAGGTTCCAGGTAAATTCCCTGAATCTCATCCAGCGACATTGCGTGTAGGCCCGTGCAATCCTTTTATTTACAGTGAAGTCAAAATTCTGCATGCATGCTGGCTAATGCTACATGAAGGCAGCAATAGCATCCCTCTCATATGCATGTAACACGTGGCCACGTCCTCCTGAGGTTTTGTGAAGTTTCAAAGGCCATATTGCTGCACTGGCCCGGTCCTGAAGATTTGCCTTGTACAACGTTCGGAAGATTAGACCCTTCCGATCAGAGCAGGCCACACAACTCCTTGTCCAAGCTCTTTGTTTTCTCCAGACTGGACTACTGCTATGCTCCCTTGGCGGGTCTTCCGGCACGAACTATCAAGCCTCTGCAACTGATCCAGGATGCAGCAGCGAGACTGGTCTTCAACGAGCCAAAGAAAGCCCACGTCACACCTCTCTTCATAATTTTGCACTGGCTACCAATAGCTGTTCGCATCAGATTCAAGGTACTGATGTTTGCCTACAAGATAACCACTGGCTCTGCAGCAATATACCTAAAGTCGCTGGTGCAGACCTACGCTTGCTTTCTGCAAGTGAACGATGCCTCGTGGTGCCATCCCAAAGAGGCACAAAATCACTCTCAAGGACCTTTTCCTGGACTGTTCCCAGCTGGTGGATCGGCCTGCCTATCTCAATTCGAGCAGCGGAGGCTTTAACCCTTTTCAAAAAGTGTCTAAAAACTCATCCTTGTCTTCAACGCCTGCCCAATTAATACTGGCATTTGCCTAATGCGTCGTTTTGTCAAAGTTAACGCCCTGCTGGCCCAACGTAGCAGAAGACTGAAGTCTCTGTCTGCAGCCAAAGGATAGGTCTGTCAGAAGTGGGATTCGAACCCACGCCTCCAGGGGAGACTGCGACCTGAACGCAGCGCCTTAGACCGCTCGGCCATCCTGACACCCTTGCCTGGCTAGAGATGGCCTGTTCGAGCCGCACCTGAAACCAGGGACCTAGAAGCTACTTTTTCTCTGTTCGGGCCCCCTTTAGCCCACGGGCCTCGTTGGCGCAGTTAGGCAGCGCGTCAGTCTCATAATCTGAAGGTCGTGAGTTCGAGCCTCACACGGGGCAGGCTGGTTCTTTTTTTCTGATAACTGAGAGAGCTTAGACCAGGGGTGTCAAACTAAATTCCTTTAGGGCCCGAGCCCTGTAGAGTGTTGTTCCAACCCTTCTCAAACACACAAGGCATGTAGTTTTCAAATGAGCCTGAAGGGCATGATTAGTTGGATCAGGTGTGTTCTATCAGGCTTGAATCTAAACTCTGCAGGTCTCCGGCCTTCCAGGGACTGAGTTTGACACCCGTGGCTTAGAAAGAAAGATTGAGGTTCTCTGTCCCCTTTCGTGTGGGTTTCCCTGTGTCTCCTGGGGGCAAAAGGCCACAGCTCCTCTTCAGGGCAGGTGAAATGATGCTTTGTGGAAAACTGTGAGGTTCCAGGTAAATTCCCTGAATCTCATCCAGCGACATTGCGTGTAGGCCCGTGCAATCCTTTTATTTACAGTGAAGTCAAAATTCTGCATGCATGCTGGCTAATGCTACATGAAGGCAGCAATAGCATCCCTCTCATATGCATGTAACACGTGGCCACGTCCTCCTGAGGTTTTGTGAAGTTTCAAAGGCCATATTGCTGCACTGGCCCGGTCCTGAAGATTTGCCTTGTACAACGTTCGGAAGATTAGACCCTTCCGATCAGAGCAGGCCACACAACTCCTTGTCCAAGCTCTTTGTTTTCTCCAGACTGGACTACTGCTATGCTCCCTTGGCGGGTCTTCCGGCACGTACTATCAAGCCTCTGCAACTGATCCAGGATGCAGCAGCGAGACTGGTCTTCAACGAGCCAAAGAAAGCCCACGTCACACCTCTCTTCATAATTTTGCACTGGCTACCAATAGCTGTTCGCATCAGATTCAAGGTACTGATGTTTGCCTACAAGATAACCACTGGCTCTGCAGCAATATACCTAAAGTCGCTGGTGCAGACCTACGCTTGCTTTCTGCAAGTGAACGATGCCTCGTGGTGCCATCCCAAAGAGGCACAAAATCACTCTCAAGGACCTTTTCCTGGACTGTTCCCAGCTGGTGGATCGGCCTGCCTATCTCAATTCGAGCAGCGGAGGCTTTAACCTTTTCAAAAAGTGTCTAAAAACTCATCCTTGTCTTCAACGCCTGCCCAATTAATACTGGCATTTGCCTAATGCGTCGTTTTGTCAAAGTTAACGCCCTGCTGGCCCAACGTAGCAGAAGACTGAAGTCTCTGTCTGCAGCCAAAGGATAGGTCTGTCAGAAGTGGGATTCGAACCCACGCCTCCAGGGGAGACTGCGACCTGAACGCAGCGCCTTAGACCGCTCGGCCATCCTGACACCCTTGCCTGGCTAGAGATGGCCTGTTCGAGCCGCACCTGAAACCAGGGACCTAGAAGCTACTTTTTCTCTGTTCGGGCCCCCTTTAGCCCACGGGCCTCGTTGGCGCAGTTAGGCAGCGCGTCAGTCTCATAATCTGAAGGTCGTGAGTTCGAGCCTCACACGGGGCAGGCTGGTTCTTTTTTTCTGATAACTGAGAGAGCTTAGACCAGGGGTGTCAAACTAAATTCCTTTAGGGCCCGAGCCCTGTAGAGTGTTGTTCCAACCCTTCTCAAACACACAAGGCATGTAGTTTTCAAATGAGCCTGAAGGGCATGATTAGTTGGATCAGGTGTGTTCTATCAGGCTTGAATCTAAACTCTGCAGGTCTCCGGCCTTCCAGGGACTGAGTTTGACACCCGTGGCTTAGAAAGAAAGAGTGAGGTTCTCTGTCCCCTTTCGTGTGGGTTTCCCTGTGTCTCCTGGGGGCAAAAGGCCACAGCTCCTCTTCAGGGCAGGTGAAATGATGCTTTGTGGAAAACTGTGAGGTTCCAGGTAAATTCCCTGAATCTCATCCAGCGACATTGCGTGTAGGCCCGTGCAATCCTTTTATTTACAGTGAAGTCAAAATTCTGCATGCATGCTGGCTAATGCTACATGAAGGCAGCAATAGCATCCCTCTCATATGCATGTAACACGTGGCCACGTCCTCCTGAGGTTTTGTGAAGTTTCAAAGGCCATATTGCTGCACTGGCCCGGTCCTGAAGATTTGCCTTGTACAACGTTCGGAAGATTAGACCCTTCCGATCAGAGCAGGCCACACAACTCCTTGTCCAAGCTCTTTGTTTTCTCCAGACTGGACTACTGCTATGCTCCCTTGGCGGGTCTTCCGGCACGTACTATCAAGCCTCTGCAACTGATCCAGGATGCAGCAGCGAGACTGGTCTTCAACGAGCCAAAGAAAGCCCACGTCACACCTCTCTTCATAATTTTGCACTGGCTACCAATAGCTGTTCGCATCAGATTCAAGGTACTGATGTTTGCCTACAAGATAACCACTGGCTCTGCAGCAATATACCTAAAGTCGCTGGTGCAGACCTACGCTTGCTTTCTGCAAGTGAACGATGCCTCGTGGTGCCATCCCAAAGAGGCACAAAATCACTCTCAAGGACCTTTTCCTGGACTGTTCCCAGCTGGTGGATCGGCCTGCCTATCTCAATTCGAGCAGCGGAGGCTTTAACCCTTTTCAAAAAGAGTCTAAAAACTCATCCTTGTCTTCAACGCCTGCCCAATTAATACTGGCATTTGCCTAATGCGTCGTTTTGTCAAAGTTAACGCCCTGCTGGCCCAACGTAGCAGAAGACTGAAGTCTCTGTCTGCAGCCAAAGGATAGGTCTGTCAGAAGTGGGATTCGAACCCACGCCTCCAGGGGAGACTGCGACCTGAACGCAGCGCCTTAGACCGCTCGGCCATCCTGACACCCTTGCCTGGCCTAGAGATGGCCTGTACGAGCCGCACCTGAAACCAGGGACCTAGAAGCTACTTTTTCTCTGTTCGGGCCCCCTTTAGCCCACGGGCCTCGTTGGCGCAGTTAGGCAGCGCGTCAGTCTCATAATCTGAAGGTCGTGAGTTCGAGCCTCACACGGGGCAGGCTGGTTCTTTTTTTCTGATAACTGAGAGAGCTTAGACCAGGGGTGTCAAACTAAATTCCTTTAGGGCCCGAGCCCTGTAGAGTGTTGTTCCAACCCTTCTCAAACACACAAGGCATGTAGTTTTCAAATGAGCCTGAAGGGCATGATTAGTTGGATCAGGTGTGTTCTATCAGGCTTGAATCTAAACTCTGCAGGTCTCCGGCCTTCAGGTGACTGAGTTTGACACCCGTGGCTTAGAAAGAAAGAGTGAGGTTCTCTGTCCCCTTTCGTGTGGGTTTCCCTGTGTCTCCTGGGGGCAAAAGGCCACAGCTCCTCTTCAGGGCAGGTGAAATGATGCTTTGTGGAAAACTGTGAGGTTCCAGGTAAATTCCCTGAATCTCATCCAGCGACATTGCGTGTAGGCCCGTGCAATCCTTTTATTTACAGTGAAGTCAAAATTCTGCATGCATGCTGGCTAATGCTACATGAAGGCAGCAATAGCATCCCTCTCATATGCATGTAACACGTGGCCACGTCCTCCTGAGGTTTTGTGAAGTTTCAAAGGCCATATTGCTGCACTGGCCCGGTCCTGAAGATTTGCCTTGTACAACGTTCGGAAGATTAGACCCTTCCGATCAGAGCAGGCCACACAACTCCTTGTCCAAGCTCTTGTTTTCTCCAGACTGGACTACTGCTATGCTCCCTTGGCGGGTCTTCCGGCACGTACTATCAAGCCTCTGCAACTGATCCAGGATGCAGCAGCGAGACTGGTCTTCAACGAGCCAAAGAAAGCCCACGTCACACCTCTCTTCATAATTTTGCACTGGCTACCAATAGCTGTTCGCATCAGATTCAAGGTACTGATGTTTGCCTACAAGATAACCACTGGCTCTGCAGCAATATACCTAAAGTCGCTGGTGCAGACCTACGCTTGCTTTCTGCAAGTGAACGATGCCTCGTGGTGCCATCCCAAAGAGGCACAAAATCACTCTCAAGGACCTTTTCCTGGACTGTTCCCAGCTGGTGGATCGGCCTGCCTATCTCAATTCGAGCAGCGGAGCCTTTAACCCTTTTCAAAAAGTGTCTAAAAACTCATCCTTGTCTTCAACGCCTGCCCAATTAATACTGGCATTTGCCTAATGCGTCGTTTTGTCAAAGTTAACGCCCTGCTGGCCCAACGTAGCAGAAGACTGAAGTCTCTGTCTGCAGCCAAAGGATAGGTCTGTCAGAAGTGGGATTCGAACCCACGCCTCCAGGGGAGACTGCGACCTGAGCGCTAGCTGACGAAGGATAGTCCGACATAATTTCAGAAATGTTGAGCAATGTCGAACTGCGCAGCCAATCGCATCGAAGCGCTATGACATTTGGACCAATCGCGTCGAAGCGCCTTAACATTTCCAGCCAATCAAAAAGCGCAATTTATAACATTATCTTGACATTCGTGACATTTGACCAATCAGAGAGCAGGGGGATTTCGACGGCACGTTTCCGCGTCTCACCGCTAGGTGGAGGGGTCAGCGCTTCTAGTCAGGTGTCAATCAAGTTGCCGAACCGTGCCGAAGGTGTACGAAAGAATGACATCATCCTCAGGGGGCGTGTCAGAGGTAAAAAAGGTTAATTACTCAAGTTTGTGACCTATGACAAGGGTCATTGTCGCGTAGTTCGACATAAAAAGTGGTACGAGATTTGTCAATGGGTGAGTGTTTGTTACCTTTGCATTATAGATGTATAAAAATAAAAAATAATCGTAATCGAACATTATTAGTATCTTGGTTTAGTGTATTTGCATAAGAGAACAACACAGCAGGCTTCAGAACAAACATTTACCTGGTCCCATTCATTTGAACGATGTAATGTGATGGTTGTGTTATGTTATGGCTTTCAACAGTGCAAACCAGAGTGTGTAATAATTGTTTATAGACATTTATGTAATGTTGCAGGTATTTTAAGAAATGTTCCTGTCTTGTATCTTTCTCCTCTAAATAGAGATACCAGTTGTAACATTATATATAAGATAAATGTGACTTGTGTCCTAGAAATGAATGAATGAATGAATAAATATATGAATTTAATGAAGTATTTTATGCTCTCTTAAGGGACTCACTTGTATTGTGCATTATATTTGTTATAATGCTTACAGATAGAAATGTCAGATGCTGTCTCGTGGCCAAACAACCTTGCTTGGAGGTGTGCTGAAATGCATGTTTTTTATTAGTATCATTAGTATATTTACTGAAAAGGTTTCTTTCTGAATTATGTATTAAGGGTTTTTTTTTTTTTTTTTTTTTTTTCGTCTTAAGCCTCTACTGGACCAGCACAAAGGGTGGTGGAAGAACCTCATGATGCTGAAACAGCAAAGAAGGCCATGGAGCAGAGTCAGCCTGACCCCCAGCCTCATCCCATGCCCCTGCCCGGCCCCAGCCTACTGCACCTGTGGAAGCAAGAGTTGCAACACAATTTTCAATGGTAAGAATTACTATTTAACTTTTTAATAATACCACTTAAGAATGTGCTCAATTAAAATTCAAGAAAGTTCAGAACGTAAGATGAAGAAAAAAAGAAAAAGCAAGAATGCTATGAGATGCTGGCTGAGACCTACTAATTGTCACCCCTCTTGTACAGTGGGGGCACCTGTTGTCTGCTGAATGGTCAGTTTGAATATCTCAGATTTGGTTTAAGTCACATGGTCAAGGATAAATGTAGAATGTAACCTGTTTGCTTTCTCTCTTGAGACTAGACTCATGTCCCTCATGGCATCCCTCTCAATACTTCTCATGTGTTAAAGCTACATTATCTTTCTTTCTCAATCTCAGGTAACATACCACATAGATGCTGGCTATCATTAACTGTACACATTAACAATTATTCCATCATGCAAATACTTTGTAGTAATTTCAGGAGTCAATACTGCTAATAAATATGGATGACACTTCTATTCAGAAAGAAATGTTTTTAAAAACCTGCATTTACTTAAAATAGTAATATTAATATAAATCGTAATTCTTGCTATTATAACACATTCTGTCTTCTCACATTTTTGATTTACCAAACCAAGATTTACTGGCTCTCACATTGCTGCAGCAAAGCCAAATCTTAGTGTGGTCAGGAGACCTTCTCAGGTTGAAGACCAACCCAGCGCAGCAGTGTCTTGTGCCTCTATACCAAGCAGTACTGTCTCTGTAAGTAATGGCATAATGTATAAAGTATTCTATAAAGGCACTTTTCACGTTCCATTCTGTACGAATTATTAAACTTGTTCAATTTTTCTTTTAATACCAGAAAACCATATTTTTGTCGATGTTTCAGGGTGTGCCAGTGTTCCAGGGTCTACAAATGGTTCAAAGACTGTAAGCGGTCCATAGGATGCCACTGTTACAGCCTATTTTGCAGAGCACCAATTCACAACCAGCTCCACAAACCATGCCCAAGAGACCCTACAAGGCAAACACTTGCAGGAAGTGTGGAAAATTCAAAACCAGTGCAACGGGACATAGCCAGTACAGGGGCAAGGTGTATATACTGTCCACAGACTGAGAACATTACAAAAGAAAAGTGGTTAGAGTAAATCCGGAGAACCTTCTCCCATATAATGTATACACTATATATTTTTATTTATTGTTGTGTGTATATAGTTGTTTAAATATAGTTCACTATTGTTAATATTTGTGTCTAACATTATTTTATTTAACTTGCTTTTTTAATCCTATTTAACTTTTACTTTTACCTTTTTAATTTATTGTTGAAAACTCATTTAATATTCATTACTTTTCTATTAGCATAATTGTAAAATAAATAAAAAAACAAATTGAGAAATGTGTTTTGATTTCTACATTTATTTTCCTTTTATTTCCCTTTTAAATTTTTTTTTTTGAAAACTTATTATAAATTAATTTGTTTAATATTCATTACTGTTATGTTGCATAATTGTAAAAAAAAAAAAAAGAGAATGATTGCTTTTTTATTTGTACTTTAGTAAACATTTCATCAGTACACTGCAACAATAGAACGTATTCCTATAAAAAGATAATTTGCACTTTGTCATTTGTCACAGACATTTTTAAGCATAATAATGACTATTTTTTGCATCCTTTTTAATTAAAAATGACAGATTTAAAGGTGTCTTGAATGAATGTAACCTTAAAAAAAAATCTGATTTAATATCAATAAAATCACAACTAATAACATGCTTAAAATAAATATGAATACAACTACACATAATAACATGCTTAATAACAAAAATAATACAACAACTACTAAATAACTAATAATAACAAAACACATTTCCATTGGTGTATTAAAATGTAATAAAAAAATATCAAACAAGCACA
>NW_020525160.1:0-46345 GCF_003368295.1 Carassius auratus | reverse complement strand
GACAGTGAGTGTGTGTGTAACTGTGTGAGAGTTTGAGCGAGCGCAAGTGAGTGAATGAGCGTGCGGACAGTGTGTGTGTGTGTGTGTGTGTTGTGAGCGAGTGTGTGCAAGTGAGTGAGCGAGCGCAAGTGAGCGAGTGTTGTGCGAGTGAGACAGTGAGCGCAGTGAGTGAATGAGCGAGGGACAGTGAGTGTGGTGTGTGTGAGCGAGTGTGTGCGAGCGAGGGACAGTGAGTGTGTATGTGTGTGAGCGATGTGCGAGTGAAGTGAGCGAGCGCAAGTGAGTGAACGAGGGAAGTTAGTGTGTGTGGTGTGAGCGAGTGTGTGCGAGTGAGTGAGCAAGGACAGTGATGTGTGTGTGTGAGCGAGTGTGTGCGAGTGAGTGAGCGAGCGCAAGTGAGTGAACGAGGGACAGTGAGTGTGTGTGTGTGAGCGAGCCCAAGTGAGTGAATGACGTGGACAGTGTGTGTGTGAGCGAGTGTGTGCGAGTGAGTGAGCGAGCGCGAGTGTGTGTGTGTGAGCGAGAGTGTGTGCGAGTGAGTGAGCGAGGCGCAAGTGAGTGAATGAGCGAGGGACAGTGAGTGTGTTGTGTGAGCGAGTGTGTGTGAGTGAGTGAGTGAGCGAGGAACAGTGAGTGTGTGTGTGTGTGAGAGAGTGGATGCGAGTGAGTGAGCAAGGGACATGAGTGTGTGTGTGTGAGTGTGACGAGTGTGTGCAAGTGAGTGAGCGAGCGACAGTGAGTGTGTGTGTAACAGTGTGTGAGAGTGATGAGCAGTGTGAGTGAGTGAGTGAGCGAGGGACAGTCGGTGTGTGTGTGAGTGTGAGCGAGTGTGAGCGAGCGCAAGTGACGTGAATGAGCGTGGGACAGCTGGTGTGTTGTGTGTGAGCGAGTGTGTGCGAGTGAGTGAGCGAGTGCAAGTGAGTGATGTGAACGAGCGACAGTGAGTGCGTTGTGTGAGCGAGTGTTTGCGAGTGAGTGATGCGAGCGCAAGTGAGTGAGCGAGCGAAGGACAGTGAGTGTGTGTGTAGTAAGCGAGTGTGTGCGAGTGAGGGAGCGAGCGCAAGTGAGTGAACGAGGGACAGTGAGTGAGTGATCGAGCGCAAGTGAGCTAGGACAGTGAGTGTGTGAGCGAGTGTGTGTGAGTGATTGAGCGAGCACAAGTGAGTGAGTGAACAAGCGCAAGTGAGTGTGTGTGTGTGAGCGAGTGTGTGCGAGTGAGTGAGCGAGCGCAAGTGAGTGAATGAGAGAGGACAGTGAGTGTGTGTGTGAGGAGGTGTGCGAGTGAGTGAGCGAGCGCAAGTGAGTGAGTGAACGAGGGACAGTTAGTGTGTGTGTGAGCGAGTGTGTGCGAGTGAGAGCGAGCGCAAGTGAGTGAATGAGCGAGGGACAGTGACTGTGTGTGTGTGAGCGAGTTGTGCGAGTGAGAAGCTGAGCGCAAGTGAGTGAATGAGCGAGGGACAGTGAGTGTGTGTGTGTGAGCGAGTGTGTGCGAGTGAGAGTGAGCGCAAGTGAGTGAATGAGCGAGGGACAGTGAGTGTGTGTGTGTGTGAACGAGTATGTGCGAGTGAGTGTGTGTGTGTGAGCGAGTATGTCCGAGTGAGTGAGCGAGCGGCGTGAGCGAGCGCAAGTGAGTGAATGAGCGAGGGACAGTGAGTGTGCGTGTGAGCGAGTGTGTGCGAGTGAGTGATCGAGCGCAAGTGAGTCAGTGAGCGAAGGACAGTGAGTGTGTGTGTTTGTGAGCGAGTGTGTGCGAGTGAGTGAGTGAGCAAGGACAGTGAGTGTTGAGCGAGTGTTGTGTGATTGAGCGAGTGCAAGTGAGTGAGTGAGCGAGGGACAGTGAGTGTGTGTGTGTGTGAGCGAGTGTGAGCGAGCGCAAGTGAGTGAGTGAGCGGAGGAACAGTGAGTGTGTGTGTGTGTGTGAGCGAGTGTAATGCGAGTGAGTGAGCAAGGGAACAGTGAGTGTGTGTGTGAGCGAGTGTGTGCGAGTGAGTGAGCGATCGACAGTGAGTGTGTGTGAAACTGTGTGTGAGAGTGATTGAGAGAGCGTGAGTGAGTGAGTGAGCGAGGGACAGTGAGTGTGTGTCAGCGAGTGTGTGCGAGTGAGTGATCGAGCGCAAGTGAAGTGAGTGAGCGAAGGGACAGTGAGTGTGTGTGTTTGTGAGCGAGTGTGTGCGAGTGAGTGAGTGAGCAAGGGACAGTGAGTGTGTGAGCGAGTGTGTGTGTGATTGAGCGAGCGCAAGTGAGTGAGTGAGCGAGGGACAGTGAGTGTGTGTGAGCGAGTGTGAGCGAGCGCAAGTGAGTTGAGTGAGCGAAGGAACAGTGAGTGTGTGTGTGTGTGAGCGAGTGTATGCGAGTGAGTGAGCAAGGGACAGTGAGTGTGTGTGTGAGCGAGTGTGTGCGAGTGAGTGAAGCGATCGACAGTGGAGTGTGTGTGAAACTGTGTGTGAGAGTGATTTGAGAGAGCGTGAGTGAGTGAGTGGAGCGAGGGACAGTGAGTGCTGGTCAGCGAGTGGTGTGCGAGTGATTGAGCGAGCGTGAGTGAGTGAGCAAGGGACAGTGAGTGTGTGTGTGTGGTGTGAGCGAGCGAGTGAGCGAGCGCAAGTGAGTGAGTGAGTGAACGAGGGACAATGAGTGGTGTGTGTGAGCGAGTGAGTGAGTGAGCGCAAGTGAGTGAGTGAGTGAGGGACAGTGAGTGTGTGTGTGTGAGCGAGTGTGTGCGAGTGAGTGAAGCGAGCGCAAGTGAGTTAATGAGCGAGGGACAGTGAGTGTGTGTGTGTGAGCGAGTGTGTGCGAGTGAGTGAGCGAGCGCAAGTGAGTGAGTGAACGAGGGACAGTGAGTGTGTGTGAGCGAGAGGTGTGCGAGTGAGTGTTCGAGCGCAAGTGAGTGGGTGAGCGAGGGACAGTGGAGTGTGTGAGCGAGTGTGTGTGAGTGAGTGAGCGAGCGCAAGTGAGGAGTGAGGAGCGAGGAAACAGTGAGTGTGTGTGTGTGTGTGTGTGTGAGCGAGTGTGTGCGAGTGAGTGTGCAAGGGACAGTGAGTGTGTGTGTGAGCGTGTTGTGACCGAGTGAGTGAGCGAGCGACAGTGAGTGTGTGTGAAACAGTGTGTGAGAGTGATTGAGCAAGCGTGAGTGTGTGAGTGAGCAAGGGACAGTGAGTGTGTGTGTGAGCGAGTCAGTGAGCGAGCGCAAGTGAGTGAGTGAGTGAACGAGGGACAGTGAGTGCGTGTGTGTGTGAGCGAGTGTGTGCGAGTGAGTGATCGAGCGCAAGTGAGTGAACAAGGGACAAGTGAGTGTGTGTGAGCGAGTGTGTGCGATTGAGTGAGCAAGGGACAGTGAGTGTGTGTGTGTGAGCGAGTGTGTGAAAGTGATTGAATGAGTGTGAGTGAGTGAGTGAGCAAAGGACAGTGAGTGTGTGTGTGAGCGAGTGTGTGAGAGTGATTGAGCGAGCGCAAGTGAGTGAGTGAGCGAGGGACAGTGAGTGTGTGTCAGCGAGTGTGTGCGAGTGATGGAGCGAGCGCAAGTGAGTGAGTGAGCGAGGGACAGTGAGTGTGTGTGTGAGCGAGTGTGTGCGAGTGATTGAGCGAGCGCAAGTGAGTGAGTGAGCGAGGGACAGTGAGTGTGTGTGAGCGAGTGTGAGCGAGCGCAAGTGAGTGAGTGAGCGAGGAACAGTGACTGTGTGTGTGTGTGAGCGAGTGTATGCGAGTGAGTGAGCAAGGGACAGTGAGTGTGTGTGTGAGCGAGTGTGTGCGAGTGAGTGAGCGAGCGACAGTGAGTGTGTGTGAAACATTGTGTGAGAGTGAGTGAGCGAGCGCAAGTGAGTGAGTGAACGAGGAACAGTGAGTGTGTGTGTGTGTGTGTTTGTGAGCGAGTGTGTGCAAGTGAGTGAGCAAGGGACAGTGAGTGTGTGTGTGAGCGAGTGTGTGCGAGTGAGTGAGCGAGCGACAGTGAGTGTGTGTGAAACAGTGTGTGAGAGTGATTGAGTGAGCGTGAGTGGAGTAAGTGAGTGAGGGACAGTGAGTGTGTGTCAGTGAGTGTGTGCGAGTGATGGAGCGAGCGCAAGTGAGTGAGTGAGCGAGGACAGTGAGTGTGTGTGTGAGCGAGTGAGTGAGCGAGCGCAAGTGAGTGAGAGAGTGAACGGAGGACAGTGAGTGTGTGTGTGTGAGCGAGTGTGTGCGAGTGAGTGAGTGAGCGCAAGTGATTGAATAAGCGAGGGACTGTGAGTGTGTGTGTGTGTGAGAGCGAGTGTGTGCAAGTGAGTGAGCGAGCGCAAGTGAGCAAGTGAACGAGGGACAATGAGTGTGTGTGTGAGCGAGTGTGTGCGAGTGATTGAGCGAGCGCAAGTGAGTGAGTGAGCGAGGGACAGTGAGTGTGTGTGAGCGAGTGTGAGCGAGCGCAAGTGAGTGAGTGAGCGAGGAACAGTGAGTGTGTGTGAGCGAGTGTATGCGAGTGAGTGAGCAAGGGACAGTGAGTGTGTGTGTGAGCGAGTGTGTGCGAGTGAGTGAGCGAGCGACAGTGAGTGTGTGTGAAACAGTGTGTGAGAGTGATTGAGCGAGCGTGAGTGAGTGAGTGAGCGAAGGACAGTGAGTGTGTGTGTGTGAGCGAGTGTGTGCGAGTGAGTGAGCGAGGGACAGTGAATGTGTGAGCGAGTGTGTGTGAGTGATCGAGCGAGCGCAAGTGAGTGAGTGAATGAGCGAGGGACAGTGAGTGTGTGAGCGAATGTGTGCGAGTGAGTGAGCGAGCGCAAGTGAGTGAATAAGCGAGGGACTGTGAGTGTGTGTGTGTGTGTGTGTGCGAGTGTGAGTGAGCGAGGAACAGTGTGTGTGTGTGTGTGAGCAAGTGTATGCGAGTGAGTGAGCAAGGGACAGTGAGTGTGTGTGTGAGCGAGTGTGTGCGAGTGAGTGAGCGAGCGACAGTGAGTGTGTGTGAAACATTGTGTGAGAGTGAGTGAGCGAGCGCAAGTGAGTGAGTGAACGAGGAACAGTGAGTGTGTGTGTGTGTGTGTGTTTGTGAGCGAGTGTGTGCAAGTGAGTGAGCAAGGGACAGTGAGTGTGTGTGTGAGCGAGTGTGTGCGAGTAAGTGAGCGAGCGACAGTGAGTGTGTGTGAAACAGTGTGTGAGAGTGATTGAGTGAGCGTGAGTGAGTAAGTGAGTGTGTGTCAGCGAGTGTGTGCGAGTGATTGAGCGAGCGCAAGTGAGTGAGCAAGGGACAGTGAGTGTGTGTGTGAGCGAGTGAGTGATCGAGTGCAAGTGAGTGAGTGAGCGAGCGCAAGTGAGTGAGTGAGTGAACGAGGGACAGTGAGTGTGTGTGTGTGAGCGAGTGTGTGCGAGTGAGTGATCGAGCGCAAGTGAGTGAGTGAGCGGAGGACAGTGAGTGTGTGTGTGTGCGAGTGATTGAGCGAGCGCAAGTGAGTGAATAAGCGAGGGACTGTGAGTGTGTGTGTGTGTGTGTGAGCGAGTGTGAGCGAGCGCAAGTGAGTGAGTGAGCGAGGAACAGTGAGTGTGTGTGTGTGTGAGCGAGTGTATGCGAGTGAGTGAGCAAGGGACAGTGAGTGTGTGTGTGAGTGAGTGTGTGCGAGTGAGTGAGCGAGCGACAGTGAGTGTGTGTGAAACATTGTGTGAGAGTGAGTGAGCGAGCGCAAGTGAGTGAGTGAACGAGGAACAGTGAGTGTGTGTGTGTGTGTGTTTGTGAGCGAGTGTGTGCAAGTGAGTGAGCAAGGGACAGTGAGTGTGTGTGTGAGCGAGTGTGTGCGAGTGAGTGAGCGAGCGACAGTGAGTGTGTGTGAAACAGTGTGTGAGAGTGATTGAGTGAGCGTGAGTAAGTGAGTGAGGGACAGTGAGTGTGTGTCAGCGAGTGTGTGCGAGTGATGGAGCGAGCGCAAGTGAGTGAGTGAGCGAGGGACAGTGAGTGTGTGTGTGAGTGAGTGAGTGAGCGAGCGCAAGTGAGTGAGAGAGTGAACGGAGGACAGTGAGTGTGTGTGTGTGAGCGAGTGTGTGCGAGTGAGTGAGTGAGCGCAAGTGAGTGAATAAGCGAGGGACTGTGAGTGTGTGTGTGAGTGAGTGTGTGCAAGTGAGTGAGCGAGCGCAAGTGAGCAAGTGAACGAGGGACAATGAGTGTGTGTGTGAGCGAGTGTGTGCGAGTGATTGAGCGAGCGCAAGTGAGTGAGTGAGCGAGGGACAGTGAGTGTGTGTGAGCGAGTGTGAGCGAGCGCAAGTGAGTGAGTGAGCGAGGAACAGTGAGTGTGTGTGAGCGAGTGTGTGCGAGTGAGTGAGCGAGCGACAGTGAGTGTGTGTGAAACAGTGTGTGAGAGTGATTGAGCGAGCGTGAGTGAGTGAGTGAGCGAAGGACAGTGAGTGTGTGTGTGTGAGCGAGTGTGTGCGGATGAGTGAGCGAGGGACAGTGAATGTGTGAGCGAGTGTGTGTGAGTGATCGAGCGAGCGCAAGTGAGTGAGTGAATGAGCGAGGGACAGTGAGTGTGTGAGCGAATGTGTGCGAGTGAGTGAGCGAGCGCAAGTGAGTGAGTGAGCGTGGGACAGTGTGTGTGTGTGTGCGAGTGAGTGAGCGAGCGCAAGTGAGTGAGTGAACGAGGAACAGTGAGTGTGTGTGTGTGTGTGTGTGTGTTTGTGAGCGAGTGTGTGCGAGTGAGTGAGCAAGGGACAGTGAGTGTGTGTGTGAGCGAGTGTGTGCGAGTGAGTGAGCGAGCGACAGTGAGTGTGTGTGAAACAGTGTGTGAGAGTGATTGAGTGAGCGTGAGTGAGTAAGTGAGTGAGGGACAGTGAGTGTGTGTCAGCGAGTGTGTGCGAGTGATGGAGCGAGCGTAAGTGAGTGAGTGAGCAAGGGACAGTGAGAGTGTGTGTGTGAGCGAGTCAGTGAGCGAGCACAAGTGAGTGAGTGAGTGAACGAGGGACAGTGAGTGTGTGAGCGAGTGTGTGCGAGTGAGTGAGCGATCGACAGTGAGTGTGTGTGAAACTGTGTGTGAGAGTGATTGAGCGAGCGTGAGTGAGTGAGTGAGCGAGGGACAGTGAGTGTGTGTCAGCGAGTGTGTGCGAGTGATTGAGCGAGCGTGAGTGAGTGAGTGAGCAAGGGACAGTGAGTGTGTGTGTGTGTGTGTGTGAGCGAGTGAGTGAGCGAGGGACAATGAGTGTGTGTGTGTGTGAGCGAGTGAGTGAGTGAGCGCAAGTGAGTGAGGGACAGTGAGTGTGTGAGCGAGTGTGTGCGAGTGAGTGAGCGAGCGCAAGTGAGTGAATGAGCGAGGGACAGTGAGTGTGTGTGTGTGAGCGAATGTGTGCGAGTGCGTGATCGAGCGCAAGAGAGTGAGTGAGCGGAGGACAGTGAGTGTGTGTGTGTGAGCGAGTGTGTGCGAGTGAGTGAGTGAGCGCAAGTGAGTGAATGAGCGAGAGACAGTGAGTGTGTGTGAGCGAGTGTGTGCGAGTGAGTGAGCGAGCGCAAGTGAGCAAGTGAACGAGGGACAGTGAGTGTGTGTGTGAGCGAGTGTGTGTGAGTGAGTGAGCGAGCGCAAGTGAGCAAGTGAACGAGGGACAGTGAGTGTGTGTGTGAGCGAGTGTGTGCGAGTGATTGAGCGAGGGCAAGTGAGTGAGTGAACGAGGGACAGTGAGTGTGTGTGTGTGAGTGAGTGTGAGCGAGCGCAAGTGAGTGAGTGAGCGTGGGACAGTGTGTGCGAGTGAGTGAGCGAGCGCAAGTGAGTGAGTGAACGAGGAACAGTGAGTGTGTGCGAGTGAGTGAGCAAGGGACAGTGAGTGTGTGTGTGAGCGAGTGTGAGCGAGTGTGTGCGAGTGAGTGAGCGAGCGACAGTGAGTGTGTGTGAAACAGTGTGTGAGAGTGATTGAGTGAGCGTGAGTGAGTAAGTGAGTGAGGGACAGTGAGTGTGTGTCAGCGAGTGTGTGCGAGTGATTGAGCGAGCGCAAGTGAGTGAGCAAGGGACAGTGAGTGTGTGTGTGAGCGAGTGAGTGAGCGAGTGCAAGTGAGTGAGTGAGCGAGCGCAAGTGAGTGAGTGAGTGAACGAGGGACAGTGAGTGTGTGTGTGTGAGCGTGTGTGTGCGAGTGAGTGATCGAGCGCAAGTGAGTGAATGAGCGAGAGACAGTGAGTGTGTGTGTGTGCGAGTGATTGAGCGAGCGCAAGTGAGTGAATAAGCGAGGGACTGTGAGTGTGTGTGTGTGTGAGCGAGTGTGAGCGAGCGCAAGTGAGTGAGTGAGCAAGGGACAGTGAGTGTGTGTGTGTGAGCGAGTGTGTGCGAGTGAGTGAGCGAGCGACAGTGAGTGTGTGTGAAACAGTGTGTGAGAGTGAATGAGCGAGCGTGAGTGAGTGAGTGAGTGAGTGAGTGAGTGAGTGAGCGAGGGACAGTGAGTGTGTGTGTGTGTGAGCGAGTGTGTGCGAGTGAGTGAGCGAGCGACAGTGAGTGAATGAGCGAGGGACAGTGAGTGTGTGTGTGTGTGAGCGAGTGTGTGCGCGAGTCAGTGAGCGAGCGACAGTGAGTGTGTATGTGTGAGCGAATGTGTGCGAGTGAGTGATCGAGCGCAAGAGAGTGAGTGAGCGGAGGACAGTGAGTGTGTGTGTGTGAGCGAGTGTGTGCGAGTGAGTGAGCGAGCGACAGTGAGTGTGTGTGAAACAGTGTGTGAGAGTGATTGAGCGAGCGTGAGTGAGTGAGTGAGCGAAGGACAGTGAGTGTGTGTGTGTGAGCGAGTGTGTGCGAGTGAGTGAGCGAGGGACAGTGAATGTGTGAGCGAGTGTGTGTGAGTGATCGAGCGAGCGCAAGTGAGTGAGTGAATGAGCGAGGGACAGTGAGTGTGTGAGCGAATGTGTGCGAGTGAGTGAGCGAGCGCAAGTGAGTGAGTGAGCGTGGGACAGTGTGTGTGTGTGTGCGAGTGAGTGAGCGAGCGCAAGTGAGTGAGTGAACGAGGAACAGTGAGTGTGTGTGTGTGTGTGTGTGTTTGTGAGCGAGTGTGTGCGAGTGAGTGAGCAAGGGACAGTGAGTGTGTGTGTGAGCGAGTGTGTGCGAGTGAGTGAGCGAGCGACAGTGAGTGTGTGTGAAACAGTGTGTGAGAGTGATTGAGTGAGCGTGAGTGAGTAAGTGAGTGAGGGACAGTGAGTGTGTGTCAGCGAGTGTGTGCGAGTGATGGAGCGAGCGCAAGTGAGTGAGTGAGCGAGGGACAGTGAGTGTGTGTGTGAGCGAGTGAGTGAGCGAGCGCAAGTGAGTGAGAGAGTGAACGGAGGACAGTGAGTGTGTGTGTGTGAGCGAGTGTGTGCGAGTGAGTGAGTGAGCGCAAGTGATTGAATAAGCGAGGGACTGTGAGTGTGTGTGTGTGTGAGAGCGAGTGTGTGCAAGTGAGTGAGCGAGCGCAAGTGAGCAAGTGAACGAGGGACAATGAGTGTGTGTGTGAGCGAGTGTGTGCGAGTGATTGAGCGAGCGCAAGTGAGTGAGTGAGCGAGGGACAGTGAGTGTGTGTGAGCGAGTGTGAGCGAGCGCAAGTGAGTGAGTGAGCGAGGAACAGTGAGTGTGTGTGAGCGAGTGTATGCGAGTGAGTGAGCAAGGGACAGTGAGTGTGTGTGTGAGCGAGTGTGTGCGAGTGAGTGAGCGAGCGACAGTGAGTGTGTGTGAAACAGTGTGTGAGAGTGATTGAGCGAGCGTGAGTGAGTGAGTGAGCGAAGGACAGTGAGTGTGTGTGTGTGAGCGAGTGTGTGCGAGTGAGTGAGCGAGGGACAGTGAATGTGTGAGCGAGTGTGTGTGAGTGATCGAGCGAGCGCAAGTGAGTGAGTGAATGAGCGAGGGACAGTGAGTGTGTGAGCGAATGTGTGCGAGTGAGTGAGGCGAGCGCAAGTGAGTGAGTGAGCGTGGGACAGTGTGTGTGTGTGTGCGAGTGATTGAGCGAGCGCAAGTGAGTGAATAAGCGAGGGACTGTGAGTGTGTGTGTGTGTGTGTGTGCGAGTGTGAGTGAGCGAGGAACAGTGTGTGTGTGTGTGTGAGCAAGTGTATGCGAGTGAGTGAGCAAGGGACAGTGAGTGTGTGTGTGAGCGAGTGTGTGCGAGTGAGTGAGCGAGCGACAGTGAGTGTGTGTGAAACATTGTGTGAGAGTGAGTGAGCGAGCGCAAGTGAGTGAGTGAACGAGGAACAGTGAGTGTGTGTGTGTGTGTGTGTTTGTGAGCGAGTGTGTGCAAGTGAGTGAGCAAGGGACAGTGAGTGTGTGTGTGAGCGAGTGTGTGCGAGTAAGTGAGCGAGCGACAGTGAGTGTGTGTGAAACAGTGTGTGAGAGTGATTGAGTGAGCGTGAGTGAGTAAGTGAGTGTGTGTCAGCGAGTGTGTGCGAGTGATTGAGCGAGCGCAAGTGAGTGAGCAAGGGACAGTGAGTGTGTGTGTGAGCGAGTGAGTGATCGAGTGCAAGTGAGTGAGTGAGCGAGCGCAAGTGAGTGAGTGAGTGAACGAGGGACAGTGAGTGTGTGTGTGTGAGCGAGTGTGTGCGAGTGAGTGATCGAGCGCAAGTGAGTGAGTGAGCGGAGGACAGTGAGTGTGTGTGTGTGCGAGTGATTGAGCGAGCGCAAGTGAGTGAATAAGCGAGGGACTGTGAGTGTGTGTGTGTGTGTGTGAGCGAGTGTGAGCGAGCGCAAGTGAGTGAGTGAGCGAGGAACAGTGAGTGTGTGTGTGTGTGAGCGAGTGTATGCGAGTGAGTGAGCAAGGGACAGTGAGTGTGTGTGTGAGTGAGTGTGTGCGAGTGAGTGAGCGAGCGACAGTGAGTGTGTGTGAAACATTGTGTGAGAGTGAGTGAGCGAGCGCAAGTGAGTGAGTGAACGAGGAACAGTAAGTGTGTGTGTGTGTGTGTTTGTGAGCGAGTGTGTGCAAGTGAGTGAGCAAGGGACAGTGAGTGTGTGTGTGAGCGAGTGTGTGCGAGTGAGTGAGCGAGCGACAGTGAGTGTGTGTGAAACAGTGTGTGAGAGTGATTGAGTGAGCGTGAGTGAGTAAGTGAGTGAGGGACAGTGAGTGTGTGTCAGCGAGTGTGTGCGAGTGATGGAGCGAGCGCAAGTGAGTGAGTGAGCGAGGGACAGTGAGTGTGTGTGTGAGTGAGTGAGTGAGCGAGCGCAAGTGAGTGAGAGAGTGAACGGAGGACAGTGAGTGTGTGTGTGTGAGCGAGTGTGTGCGAGTGAGTGAGTGAGCGCAAGTGAGTGAATAAGCGAGGGACTGTGAGTGTGTGTGTGAGTGAGTGTGTGCAAGTGAGTGAGCGAGCGCAAGTGAGCAAGTGAACGAGGGACAATGAGTGTGTGTGTGAGCGAGTGTGTGCGAGTGATTGAGCGAGCGCAAGTGAGTGAGTGAGCGAGGGACAGTGAGTGTGTGTGAGCGAGTGTGAGCGAGCGCAAGTGAGTGAGTGAGCGAGGAACAGTGAGTGTGTGTGAGCGAGTGTGTGCGAGTGAGTGAGCGAGCGACAGTGAGTGTGTGTGAAACAGTGTGTGAGAGTGATTGAGCGAGCGTGAGTGAGTGAGTGAGCGAAGGACAGTGAGTGTGTGTGTGTGAGCGAGTGTGTGCGGATGAGTGAGCGAGGGACAGTGAATGTGTGAGCGAGTGTGTGTGAGTGATCGAGCGAGCGCAAGTGAGTGAGTGAATGAGCGAGGGACAGTGAGTGTGTGAGCGAATGTGTGCGAGTGAGTGAGCGAGCGCAAGTGAGTGAGTGAGCGTGGGACAGTGTGTGTGTGTGTGCGAGTGAGTGAGCGAGCGCAAGTGAGTGAGTGAACGAGGAACAGTGAGTGTGTGTGTGTGTGTGTGTGTGTTTGTGAGCGAGTGTGTGCGAGTGAGTGAGCAAGGGACAGTGAGTGTGTGTGTGAGCGAGTGTGTGCGAGTGAGTGAGCGAGCGACAGTGAGTGTGTGTGAAACAGTGTGTGAGAGTGATTGAGTGAGCGTGAGTGAGTAAGTGAGTGAGGGACAGTGAGTGTGTGTCAGCGAGTGTGTGCGAGTGATGGAGCGAGCGTAAGTGAGTGAGTGAGCAAGGGACAGTGAGAGTGTGTGTGTGAGCGAGTCAGTGAGCGAGCACAAGTGAGTGAGTGAGTGAACGAGGGACAGTGAGTGTGTGAGCGAGTGTGTGCGAGTGAGTGAGCGATCGACAGTGAGTGTGTGTGAAACTGTGTGTGAGAGTGATTGAGCGAGCGTGAGTGAGTGAGTGAGCGAGGGACAGTGAGTGTGTGTCAGCGAGTGTGTGCGAGTGATTGAGCGAGCGTGAGTGAGTGAGTGAGCAAGGGACAGTGAGTGTGTGTGTGTGTGTGTGTGAGCGAGTGAGTGAGCGAGGGACAATGAGTGTGTGTGTGTGTGAGCGAGTGAGTGAGTGAGCGCAAGTGAGTGAGGGACAGTGAGTGTGTGAGCGAGTGTGTGCGAGTGAGTGAGCGAGCGCAAGTGAGTGAATGAGCGAGGGACAGTGAGTGTGTGTGTGTGAGCGAATGTGTGCGAGTGCGTGATCGAGCGCAAGAGAGTGAGTGAGCGGAGGACAGTGAGTGTGTGTGTGTGAGCGAGTGTGTGCGAGTGAGTGAGTGAGCGCAAGTGAGTGAATGAGCGAGAGACAGTGAGTGTGTGTGAGCGAGTGTGTGCGAGTGAGTGAGCGAGCGCAAGTGAGCAAGTGAACGAGGGACAGTGAGTGTGTGTGTGAGCGAGTGTGTGTGAGTGAGTGAGCGAGCGCAAGTGAGCAAGTGAACGAGGGACAGTGAGTGTGTGTGTGAGCGAGTGTGTGCGAGTGATTGAGCGAGGGCAAGTGAGTGAGTGAACGAGGGACAGTGAGTGTGTGTGTGTGAGTGAGAGCGAGCGCAAGTGAGTGAGTGAGCGTGGGACAGTGTGTGCGAGTGAGTGAGCGAGCGCAAGTGAGTGAGTGAACGAGGAACAGTGAGTGTGTGCGAGTGAGTGAGCAAGGGACAGTGAGTGTGTGTGTGAGCGAGTGTGAGCGAGTGTGTGCGAGTGAGTGAGCGAGCGACAGTGAGTGTGTGTGAAACAGTGTGTGAGAGTGATTGAGTGAGCGTGAGTGAGTAAGTGAGTGAGGGACAGTGAGTGTGTGTCAGCGAGTGTGTGCGAGTGATTGAGCGAGCGCAAGTGAGTGAGCAAGGGACAGTGAGTGTGTGTGTGAGCGAGTGAGTGAGCGAGTGCAAGTGAGTGAGTGAGCGAGCGCAAGTGAGTGAGTGAGTGAACGAGGGACAGTGAGTGTGTGTGTGTGAGCGTGTGTGTGCGAGTGAGTGATCGAGCGCAAGTGAGTGAATGAGCGAGAGACAGTGAGTGTGTGTGTGTGCGAGTGATTGAGCGAGCGCAAGTGAGTGAATAAGCGAGGGACTGTGAGTGTGTGTGTGTGTGAGCGAGTGTGAGCGAGCGCAAGTGAGTGAGTGAGCAAGGGACAGTGAGTGTGTGTGTGTGAGCGAGTGTGTGCGAGTGAGTGAGCGAGCGACAGTGAGTGTGTGTGAAACAGTGTGTGAGAGTGAATGAGCGAGCGTGAGTGAGTGAGTGAGTGAGTGAGTGAGCGAGGGACAGTGAGTGTGTGTGTGTGTGAGCGAGTGTGTGCGAGTGAGTGAGCGAGCGACAGTGAGTGAATGAGCGAGGGACAGTGAGTGTGTGTGTGTGTGAGCGAGTGTGTGCGCGAGTCAGTGAGCGAGCGACAGTGAGTGTGTATGTGTGAGCGAATGTGTGCGAGTGAGTGATCGAGCGCAAGAGAGTGAGTGAGCGGAGGACAGTGAGTGTGTGTGTGTGAGCGAGTGTGTGCGAGTGAGTGAGCGAGCGACAGTGAGTGTGTGTGAAACAGTGTGTGAGAGTGATTGAGCGAGCGTGAGTGAGTGAGTGAGCGAAGGACAGTGAGTGTGTGTGTGTGAGCGAGTGTGTGCGAGTGAGTGAGCGAGGGACAGTGAATGTGTGAGCGAGTGTGTGTGAGTGATCGAGCGAGCGCAAGTGAGTGAGTGAATGAGCGAGGGACAGTGAGTGTGTGAGCGAATGTGTGCGAGTGAGTGAGCGAGCGCAAGTGAGTGAGTGAGCGTGGGACAGTGTGTGTGTGTGTGCGAGTGAGTGAGCGAGCGCAAGTGAGTGAGTGAACGAGGAACAGTGAGTGTGTGTGTGTGTGTGTGTGTTTGTGAGCGAGTGTGTGCGAGTGAGTGAGCAAGGGACAGTGAGTGTGTGTGTGAGCGAGTGTGTGCGAGTGAGTGAGCGAGCGACAGTGAGTGTGTGTGAAACAGTGTGTGAGAGTGATTGAGTGAGCGTGAGTGAGTAAGTGAGTGAGGGACAGTGAGTGTGTGTGAAACAGTGTGTGAGAGTGATTGAGTGAGCGTGAGTGAGTAAGTGAGTGAGGGACAGTGAGTGTGTGTCAGCGAGTGTGTGCGAGTGATGGAGCGAGCGTAAGTGAGTGAGTGAGCAAGGGACAGTGAGAGTGTGTGTGTGAGCGAGTCAGTGAGCGAGCACAAGTGAGTGAGTGAGTGAACGAGGGACAGTGAGTGTGTGAGCGAGTGTGTGCGAGTGAGTGAGCGATCGACAGTGAGTGTGTGTGAAACTGTGTGTGAGAGTGATTGAGCGAGCGTGAGTGAGTGAGTGAGCGAGGGACAGTGAGTGTGTGTCAGCGAGTGTGTGCGAGTGATTGAGCGAGCGTGAGTGAGTGAGTGAGCAAGGGACAGTGAGTGTGTGTGTGTGTGTGTGTGAGCGAGTGAGTGAGCGAGCGCAAGTGAGTGAGTGAGTGAACGAGGGACAATGAGTGTGTGTGTGTGTGAGCGAGTGAGTGAGTGAGCGCAAGTGAGTGAGGGACAGTGAGTGTGTGAGCGAGTGTGTGCGAGTGAGTGAGCGAGCGCAAGTGAGTGAATGAGCGAGGGACAGTGAGTGTGTGTGTGTGAGCGAGTGTGTGCGAGTCAGTGAGCGAGCGACAGTGAGTGTGTATGTGTGAGCGAATGTGTGCGAGTGAGTGATCGAGCGCAAGAGAGTGAGTGAGCGGAGGACAGTGAGTGTGTGTGTGTGAGCGAGTGTGTGCGAGTGAGTGAGCGAGCGACAGTGAGTGTGTGTGAAACAGTGTGTGAGAGTGATTGAGTGAGCGTGAGTGAGTAAGTGAGTGAGGGACAGTGAGTGTGTGTCAGCGAGTGTGTGCGAGTGATTGAGCGAGCGCAAGTGAGTGAGTGAGCGAGGGACAGTGAGTGTGTGTGTGTGAGCGAGTGTGTGCGAGTGAGTGATCGAGCGCAAGTGAGTGAGTGAGCGGAGGACAGTGAGTGTGTGTGTGTGCGAGTGATTGAGCGAGCGCAAGTGAGTGAATAAGCGAGGGACTGTGAGTGTGTGTGTGTGTGTGTGAGCGAGTGTGAGCGAGCGCAAGTGAGTGAGTGAGCAAGGGACAGTGAGTGTGTGTGTGTGAGCGAGTGTGTGCGAGTGAGTGAGCGTGTATGTGTGTGAGCGAGTGTGTGCGAGTGAGTGAGCGAGCGACAGTGAGTGAATGAGCGAGGGACAGTGAGTGTGTGTGTGTGTGAGCGAGTGTGTGCGAGTCAGTGAGCGAGCGACAGTGAGTGTGTATGTGTGAGCGAATGTGTGCGAGTGAGTGATCGAGCGCAAGAGAGTGAGTGAGCGGAGGACAATGAGTGTGTGTGTGTGAGCGAGTGTGTGCGAGTGAGTGAGTGAGCGCAAGTGAGTGAATGAGCGAGAGACAGTGAGTGTGTGTGTGAGAGCGAGTGAGTGCGAGTGAGTGAGTGAGCGCAAGTGAGTGAATGAGCGAGGGACAGTGAGTGTGTGTGAGCGAGTGTGTGCGAGTGAGTGAGCGAGCACAAGTGAGCAAGTGAACGGGGGACAGTGAGTGTGTGTGTGAGCGAGTGTGTGCGAGTGATTGAGCGAGCGCAAGTGAGTGAGTGAACGAGGGACAGTGAGTGTGTGTGTGTGAGTGAGTGTGAGCGAGCGCAAGTGAGTGAGTGAACGAGGGACAGTGAGTGTGTGTGTGTGAGTGAGTGTGAGCGAGCGACAGTGAGTGTGTATGTGTGAGCGAATGTGTGCGAGTGAGTGATCGAGCGCAAGAGAGTGAGTGAGCGGAGGACAGTGAGTGTGTGTGTGTGAGCGAGTGTGTGCGAGTGAGTGATCGAGCGCAAGTGAGTGAGTGAGCGGAGGACAGTGAGTGTGTGTGTGTGCGAGTGATTGAGCGAGCGCAAGTGAGTGAATAAGCGAGGGACTGTGAGTGTGTGTGTGTGTGTGTGAGCGAGTGTGAGCGAGCGCAAGTGAGTGAGTGAGCAAGGGACAGTGAGTGTGTGTGTGTGAGCGAGTGTGTGCGAGTGAGTGAGCGTGTATGTGTGTGAGCGAGTGTGTGCGAGTGAGTGAGCGAGCGACAGTGAGTGAATGAGCGAGGGACAGTGAGTGTGTGTGTGTGTGAGCGAGTGTGTGCGAGTCAGTGAGCGAGCGACAGTGAGTGTGTATGTGTGAGCGAATGTGTGCGAGTGAGTGATCGAGCGCAAGAGAGTGAGTGAGCGGAGGACAATGAGTGTGTGTGTGTGAGCGAGTGTGTGCGAGTGAGTGAGTGAGCGCAAGTGAGTGAATGAGCGAGAGACAGTGAGTGTGTGTGTGAGAGCGAGTGAGTGCGAGTGAGTGAGTGAGCGCAAGTGAGTGAATGAGCGAGGGACAGTGAGTGTGTGTGAGCGAGTGTGTGCGAGTGAGTGAGCGAGCGCAAGTGAGCAAGTGAACGGGGGACAGTGAGTGTGTGTGTGAGCGAGTGTGTGCGAGTGATTGAGCGAGCGCAAGTGAGTGAGTGAACGAGGGACAGTGAGTGTGTGTGTGTGAGTGAGTGTGAGCGAGCGCAAGTGAGTGAGTGAACGAGGGACAGTGAGTGTGTGTGTGTGAGTGAGTGTGAGCGAGCGACAGTGAGTGTGTATGTGTGAGCGAATGTGTGCGAGTGAGTGATCGAGCGCAAGAGAGTGAGTGAGCGGAGGACAGTGAGTGTGTGTGTGTGAGCGAGTGTGTGCGAGTGAGTGAGCGAGCGACAGTGAGTGTGTGTGAAACAGTGTGTGAGAGTGATTGAGCGAGCGTGAGTGAGTGAGTGAGTGAGCGAGCGACAGTGAGTGTGCAGGTAAATCTGCGAAACTGACTACAATTGACAGTAATACTGGAAGACAAGCCAATGTCAAAATAGAGCGGTCCATTATGTGATTTAGACTAAATTCAGAGCAGCAAAACTACAACAGTAACAAGTCTGTGTTGACTGAATATATTTAGCAGCTTTTACAGTTAAAGATAAAACTTTAAAAGTGTAGTTACTCAATTAAATATATAAAAAATATATATATATTTAATGAATTATTTAATTGTTATACCATTAATATTTAACTTATTTCATTTGTAGTTAACTTAAGTATTTAAATAATTCTCCCTTACAAGCTGTTGGGTCATATATATATATATATATATATATATATATATATATATATATATATATATATATATATATATATATATATATATATATTTATTTATTTATTTATTTATTTTATTATTATTATTAAATGACATGAGACTTTGTGATTCCTGCACTTGCTATACTTTATACTTCAGTACAAAAAAAGTATTCACTTTAAAATCTTTAAAGTGGATTTTACTGCACAGTTATAGAGTTGAGAGGGAAAATATTATAAGTGTTTAAAATGTGTTCAAGACTATGAAGATAAGTAATTGATTACCAGGCTCGGCATATACAATTATTTGTTGTTAAATAACATAAAACATAAACTGAATGTTAATGCCATCATCTATCATTACTGTTATGCTATCATTATTTATTTTTTTAATTTCTGACAGGAACTAGGCAGGAGAGGTTTCTGTACCTATATAAACCACAACATTAAACCAGCTTTTCCGGAAGTTTACGAGCTGGCGTATCTTTATGCAGAAGTTCTAAAGAGCACTCTGTGCATAAGGTCAATGGGTTACCAGGCAATGTAACAGGTCCTCTCGCTGACAAAGGCTCGCCATCTATTCTCTTGTCATGCGTGTCTTCTCCATGTACACACACACACACACATATCATGGGAGAATTGTGGTCCCATATGTCAAACTTTTTAACTGGAACATAAAACCTGACCTGGACAACAGGCCAGCTCTCTTGACCACATTACAGTTCTATATCACTTCTCATAGTTAACAGTAATAACGGACAGGCAGTTTGCACAAAAAGGTATTGTCTGCGCTGCTCTGACGATTTTATCAGTTAGCCTATATAGTGTAGCAACTTAAAAGAAAACGCATGACATTTCTCACTAGCAAGGTAATAACAAAGCTGTTTAGACACTGCAGCAGAAGACTGTTTAGAGACGCACAGAGGTACATTAGCCTAATTCACACAAGCTCTCTCTCTCTCTCTCTCTCTCTCTGTGTATCTGTCGCTCTCGCTCTCTTTCTAATAACTCAATTAATAATTGCATTAGAATGCTATCAATGGCTCAAGCCTCCTTTACCAGCTTTAAAATGACGTTTTGGTACTAGCAAAAGAGGCGTTCTTTAAGTAAGGAATAATTGACAACGGACCATTGAATTATTAGAAAAATAATGCACACCCGAGGTTTAACGGCCACTCCGCTTCGCATTGTGACCACACGGGTGTGCATTATTTTTCTAATAATTCAAATGGCTCGTTGTCAATTATTTCTTACTTAAAGTATACCGTTACACAAAACCGTAAAGCACAATTCAAAACAGCTCAAAATGGTGGAAGAACAGGCATTTTGTATTCACTACTCCAGTGTTTTATACAATTAAATGTTATCATAAACAGCATACATTAATATTTAATTAATATCAGTTGTTAAACAATTTAGCTTTTGCTATGTAATAGCAGACTCCAGTACAAATCAGCAGATACAGTAACAAGATCAACAACTCACCAACAGATAATAGTTAATAACTAGAAAAAAAAAGTTTGTTGAGACAAACTTTAAGTTGGCTTGAGAAAGCCTGACCAGAAAGTTTGAATAAGTTTAACGAAGTTAGAAGTTTATAGTTTAAAGTTAGATTGATAGATTAGTTGAAAGAAAGATATATTAGTTAGAAAGAATGACAGATAGATTAGTTAGAAAGAATGATATAGATTAGTTCAAAAGAAAGAATGATAAATGGATTAGTTTGACAGAAAGAATGCATGCGACTAACATGTTTCTAGCATGATTAGCAAGTTACTATCATGTTGTTAGCATGACTAGCATGTCGCTACCATGTTTCCAGCATGACTAGCATGTTGTTAACATGTTTCTATCATGATTAGCATTCGAATAGCATGTTGTTATCATGACTAGCATGTCGCTACCATGTTTCTAGCATGTTTATAGCATGATTAACATGCTGCTAGCATGTTGCTAACATGTTTCTAGCATGATTAGCAAGTTACTAGCATGTTGTTATCATGACTAGCATGTTGCTAGCATGAGTCTAGCATTACTAACATGCAACTAGCATGTTGCTAACATGTTTCTAGCATGATTAGCATGTTGCTTGCATGTTTCTAGCATGATTAACATGTGACTAGCATGTTGCTAGAATGATTTTAGCATGATTAGCATGTTGCTAGCATGTCTCTAGCATTATTAGCATGTTGTTAACATGTTGCTAGCATGATTAGCATTGCGACTAGCATGTTGCTAACATGATTAGCATGCGAATAGCATGTTTCTAGCATGATTAGCATGTTTGCTAGCATGTTTCTAGCATGACTAACATGTTGCTTACATGATTTTACCATGATTAGCATATTACTAGCATGTTTCTAACATGATTAAAATGTTTGCTAGCATGTCGCCTAGCATGTTTCTAGCATGCGACTAGCATGTTGCTAGCATGATTAGCATGTTGTTAGCATGTTTATAGCATGACTAGCATGTTGCTAGCATGATTTTAGCATGCGACTAGCATGATTTTATCATGATTAGCATGATGCTAGCATGTTTCTAGCATGATTAGCATGCGGCTAGCATGTTGCTAGTATGTTGCTAGCATGATTAGCATGTTGCTAGCATGTCGCTAGCATGTTTCTAGCATTATTAACATGTTTCTAGCATGATTAGCATGTGACTAGCATGTTGCTAACATGTTGTTAGCATGATTAGCATGTTGCTATCATGACTTAAGCATAATTAGCATGTTGTTAGCATGTTTCTAGCATGATTAACATGCGACTAGCATGTTGCTAGCATGATTTTACCATGATTAGCATGTTGCTAGCATATTTCTAGCATGATTAGCATATTGCTAGCATGTCGCTAGCATGTTTCTAGCATGCGACTAGCATGTTTCTAGCATGACTAGCATGCGACTAGCATGTTGCTAGCATGATTAGCATGTTGTTAGCATGTTTCTAGCATGACTAGCATTTTGCTAGCATGTTTTTAGCATGCGACTAGCATTTTGCTAGCATGATTTTAGCATGATTAGCATGATGCTAGCATGTTTCTAGCATGATTAGCATGCGACTAGTATGTTGCTAACATGTTGTTAGCATGACTAGCATGCGACTAGCATGTTGCTAGCATTATTTTAACATGATTAGCATATTCTTAGGATAGATAGATAGAAATAGTCAGATAGATAGATAGATAGATAGATAGAAATAGTCAGATAGATAGATAGATAGATAGATTAGATGAGTTTGAATGAGTTTAAATTGATTAGCATCAAAGCTTGATTGAGTCTAATGGGATTTGGAGCTTGGGTCATCTGAACATCCTGTCAATGAAAGTCTATGGGCATTTTTATGATTTTTAATATTAATTTTTAAGAAAACCGTTACTCAAACCACTCTGAAAAGATATAGCACACCGAGTCAGAACAGTATGAAGGCATGATTTTAGCATGATTAGCATGTTGCTAGCATGTTTCTAGCATTGATTAGGCAGTGGTGGACAAAGTACACAAATCAAGTACTTGAGTAAAAGTACAGATACATATAATAAAATATTACTCCAGTAAGAGTAAAAGTACTCCTTTTTCAATTTTACTCAAGTGAAAGTACAAAAGTACTTGATTTTTTATGTACTTAAGTAAGTAGTTTTATATTAGCACGTATTTTTTATAATCCTACTGCTCAAAATATTATTTTTCCAAAATAACCACTATATGGAGTCAAGATATATTTTTGTTGTTGATATGGACTACGCTGATGAGAGTGATGTAAACTGTGAAGCTTACACTGTGATGTACCTGAGAGAAAACAGAGATGACCATCTGATTTTCACCAGTAAGGACAAAGTATTTTAAAGTTTGTTGTTTTACAGAACATCACAGTTATATATGACATGATAATAAGGCCTGAAGTTAGGAAGAACATTTTAAGGAAAATATAATTATATTTTCATAATGATTTTTTCCTTCTCAAACCTTGTCTGTGGTTTAAAAACACCCCTCATCTCTTCCCACTTTGATAATTACTGTAGTTACCATGTTCTGAACATCACATCCTTTCTTTTCTCCCCAGAGGTAATATATATATATATATATATATATATATATATATATATATATATATATATATATATATATATATATATATATATATATATAGGATGTTGAATAAAAATATTTGGACATTATTTATATTTATAAAAAATTACCTCAACTTAGCACCAGCAAGCTTGTTAGCTAGACAGTTACCATCAGCTAACAATATTTACTTATTTTCAGTACGGTTATGAAAAATGTCTGTCTCCTCGTCTAGTTAATCCAAACAATATAACGTTACTGTTGATAATATAAAAACAGACGTCACATAGGACATGGATGGTAGCATTTTAATAAAACTGTTAACATTACGGCAGCGAGGAATTTGAACGTGCACGAGTTATTTTACTTAAACTGTGTTATTTTAATGTTTGTTTGTTTTTTGTTTTTTTACCTAAAACACGGAGACGCTGATTGATGTGTCTGCATCGTCTGCACTCGAGCATTTCAGTGGGCTTAAATAGATCAGTCTTTACAACGGATTTAGTTCCCGAACAACTGTCAATTTTGACCTAAATATGATTTTCAGTTACATAATTAATCCAAAATTTCGACATTAATAACTTACTTTTAGCAACATCAGATGCACGCGCGTTCACAAGATCTCCCGGTTCTTACTTCTTGAGACTCGCACTAAACGGTTCATTTGAATCAGTGAGTGGTCGACTCCAGAACAGCTGCAATCTGTAACGCTTTTTTTCCCCCTTTTTTTAATCAGAAGGGCCGAATAGCTTGTCTAAATGTTTGTAGCAAGTGATAAGCAAAGACTCACAGACGTGACGGATATTCCACAGTGGTGATTTATTGTCGTCGTCGTCGATTCGCACACATTGGCAGTTTGCAAAGCACTCCACTAACAACTGCGTTACTAAACAAAAGAAACAAGATGAGAGCAACAGGAAAAAAACTAAACGGACCTTTCACGAATACATGCGATGTTCACAGTTCGCGCTCCTGATTCCGACTGCCCACTCTGTGAGTGAGTAACAGAGTGCGTTCCACCTTAAAGGCGCAGTACACAATTCTACTTGTTACAGATTCCCCCCGTCAAATAAAGGCTGACCCCAGCCGTACACAACCAAGGAGCATTATTGTTTCACTTAACAACCATACATACATGCCACAGTTGAAAAGCTATTACAGGGTGACAAAAACAAAAACAATGCACAACCAGTACAGTCTCTCAAGTCCGTACATTGCACTTAAGTTCAATAAAACCAAAATAACTGTGTGCAACACCCACATATGGAATAAATTTTTCCCTTTTTTTTTTCATTTCAAAACATCAAACCTTGAACCTTTGTCAATAAACAACAAGTGACAAACAAAACCATGTTTCAACTCTTCTTACTGAACTTCAACCTTTTGTGTATGATATGGGTTAGTCCACCTATTGACTGTCCAGTCAGAAGTGATTCTGGGGTTCCGTCTTGGTCTCAAGTTATAACGGTCAGTACCCTGCAACGGGTCATTTGTGTCCAATCTGTGAGTGCCAAAGTCACGTCTCATATCAGAGTACTCCGTGTCTGCAAAAACAGCACAGTCAAGTGTCCGTTCAGGTAAGCTCCCTGAGGAAACGTCATTGGGTAGTTCGGTCAACCAGTCTCTAGCAACACTTAAGGCAGTATCGTCAGAATTTCCAGCCCCGTATTGGATAGAATCACCTTCATCCACTGATTGTCCATCCTCGCAATAATCAGAGAGTTTTTGTTTGGACAAAGCAGTATTCCATGAGTGAAAAGGCTGAAGGTTCACAACGTGAAACACACCAACATCCTCTCCAGTATCGACTTTTTCCAGCCTGTAGTTAACATCAGACAGCACTTTCGAGACCCTGTATGGACCAGAGTATACTGGAGCCAGCTTGGCTGTAAAGTTCGCTATTGCATTAGATTTTGGGTGTGTTTTCACTCTAACCAGATCATCCACAACATAAGAAACCGAACGCCGTTTGAGGTCATAGTATCGTTTCCTACGTTTATGTCCTTCCTCAAGAGCTACTCTGGCGTGATCATGAGCATCTTGTAAGGAAGCTCTCAAGTTCTCCGGGTATGTTACATCTGGGTCATCCACTCCATCAACATTCGGTTGTGTGACCAAATCAAGTGGAGTCTCAAGCTCACGTCCATACAACATCATTGACGGTGACAGGCCCGTACTCTCATGTGGTGCAGTACGAAGTGCGAAACATATCTGAGGTATGTATCTATCCCATGAGGTGTGTTTGTCCCCCACGTATGCACGAATGGCCGTTTTCAAGGTACAGTTCACCCTTTCTGTAGCGTTTGTCTGTGGGTGATATGCCGTAGTCAACCTGTGTTCTGTACCCAGGGTGGCCACCACATCCTCAAAGAGGTTACTCACAAAAGGCGTGCCACGGTCTGAAATCAGGTAAGTCGGTGCCCCGTGTCTGGCAAAGATTTCGCTCAGGAATTTACTTGCAGCAACTTGCGCTGTCGCTGTTCTGACTGCATTTACCTCTACCCATTTCGAGAAGTAGTCGACAAACACAATAATATACTCATTTCCATTCTGCGTCCGAGGGAGAGGTCCCACAAAGTCTACTCCAGTGTATTCCCAAGGCTTTTGTGGTTTGATTGGGACCATCAGACCCGCTGGTTTCCTTTGACTAGGCTTTGTCAACTGACACACGGAACATGAGGTAACATATGTCTTTACATCCTCCGGCATTTTTGGCCAGAAAAACCTAAACCTTAGCCTGGTCAATGTTTTGGTAATTCCGAGGTGTCCAGCAGTAGGGTGGTCATGGTAGTATTTTAACAAAGTACCTCTGATGGATGTAGGTGCGTAGAATTTGAGCTGTTTCATTGGATGTAGTCCACGAGTCACTTTAGAGTCTCTGACATAAAGCAAACCATCATGAATTACATACTTTTCATCCACATCCTCATTTCCGGCACTGTTAAGGGCACATAAAAGATCACTGACCACTGGGTCATTTTCCTGTAATTGTCTCAACTGTGCTTTGTCAGTCAGCACAACTGAGGACAGGCTACGAAGATCCATTCCCCCAATGATTGCATAATCTGGAAGAATGTCTATTGGGGCAGCCTCGCATTGAATCGGGTTGCGGGCCAAAGCATCTGGGACCTTGTTCTGAACACCAGGCTTATGCACCATACTAAAGTCAAAGTCCTGCAGGCGTAAGGACCATCTCGCTAGACGTCCTGAAGGGTTTGGGCGATTCATCAGCTATCTCAGGCTATTATGGTCTGTGTAGACCGTCACATGGAGGCCTTCTACATAGGGTCTAAAGTACTCCAGAGCCCAAATCACTCCTAAACATTCCTTTTCTGGCGTGGAGTAGGGTTTCTCAGCCTTGTGTAGAGTTCTGCTTGCAAAAGCCACAACAACATCTTGTCCCATGTCGTCTTTTTGCATTAGGGCCGCACCAAGACCCAGGTCGCAAGCGTCTGTGTGTATATAGAACCGCCGTGTGAAATTTGGAAAACATAAGATTGGTGCTGACGTGAGACACTTTGTCAAGAAATCCATAGCAGCCTGGCAACTGTCATCCCAGCAGAACGCTGTTTCTTTCTGGATGAGGCGGAAAAGTGGTTCCGCTTTACTCGCATAGCCAGGGATGAAGCGTCGATAATAGCCTGTAAGGCCAAGGAATCCTCTGACATCCTTTGTGTCTTTTGGTGTTCTGAACTCAGTCACCGCCTTTACTTTTGCCGGGTTTGGTGATATACCATTTGGTGTGACCCGGTAGCCAAGGAATATGAGCTCACTAAGACAGAACTGACATTTGCTCAGCTTTAGGGAGAGACCGGCTGTCTGCAGTCTCAACAGAACCTCCCAAAAGGTCTTCAAGGTGTTGTTCAAAGGTCGGTGAAGCTATTACGATGTCGTCTAAGTACACTGCACAGCATTTATAAATCAGACCAGCTAGAACAGTGTTCATGACTCTTTGAAATGTTGCGGGGGCATTGCTGAGCCCGAAGGGAAGGACTTTGAACTGGAACAGGCCACAGTGAGATATAAAAGCAGTTTTTGGTCTAGACTTCCCCTCAACGGACACCTGCCAATACCCTCGAGACAGGTCCAAAGTGGTAATAAACTTCCCACGGGACAGAAAGTCTAATGATTCATCCACCCTGGGCAGAGGATATGAATCTTTCAATGTGAGCTGATTTAGACCCCTGTAATCAACACAGAACCTGGGTTCTCCACAAGGTTTCTTTACGATCACGACCGGTGCAGCCCACGGGCTTGATGACGGTTCAATTATTCCTTCCTCCATCATTTGTTTTATCTGGCTCTCAATTATCTGCTTTTTCTCAGGGGAAGTACGGTAAGGTGGCAGATTTATCGGTTTTGCACTACCGGTGTCGATCATGTGTTCTGCCATTGACGTATGGCCCAAGTGACCATCAAACATGCACCAAAAACCTTCTGCCAGGGCAAGGAGCTGAGATTTTTGTTCCTGTCCCAAGCATGCCTCCTCGACTTTCCCACTCAAGTCAGATTTTTGGACATCCATGAACATCATGGGCCCTACCCCTGGCGTCTCCACCCATTCACTCGCTAGTTCACACGGTTCTGGCTCGACAGTGTCACATAAGGTTACCGTCCTGGATGGAACATGAATGTTGACTGCAGCTCTCTGCATGAAATCCATCCCTAAGACAATTGGTGAAGCGAGATCAGCGATAACAACAAATCTGTGGTAAAAACGCTTACCATGAAAACCAACATTAAGCCAAATGACGCCGGTTGGGGTGCAAGAAGCTCTGTTGGCTAACTGAATGGGGGGCGATGACCATGGTTGCATTTTCTCAGCGATTCCTGGAATGCCAGAAATAATATTGCTCCCAATTGCAGACAGGGAAGTGCCTGTATCAAGAGCTGCATCAATCGCTCTGTTGTAGAGGTTTACTTTTACAATGAATGGGGTGTTCCAGAAAGAAGAAGAAGCCGGGTCTTCCACATGACCCAGGACGAGCGGCTCAAGTGTGGACGCCGGAGAATGTTGGGGCACATTTACCTTCTGGAGGGAGGATTGCCCCTGTGAAATGTCCTCCCTCCCCTGAAGTTTCCCTTCTGCTGGTCATATCTATCCTCCTGCTTACCCCTGTTGTTATTTCCTTAATTCTCGCTACTCTGATTACGACCTGGCGTTCCACTTTCTGTACGCAAGTTCTGCAGTGCAACCCCCGGGAAAACATCTGCTTGTGGCACAAAGCTACAGTTTGGACAATTTCGAGACGTGAAACCAGGTAGAGCATTTAAAGCAGTAAAGGTCACATGCTTGTTCCTTCCTTGGTAGCGGGGGCTCATTACGGCTGTTTGGGCCACGACAAGAATGGAGCTCATGTGCCCGCATCAAGAGGTCAATGACTGATGTGATCTCTGTACCATAAATCGAGACTCTGTATCGCTCCAAGGCATGCTTACAAATCAGTTCAATTTGATCTTGTTCAGTTGGGGGAGACTTCAGCTTTTTGAATTCGCTCAATAGATGCGCTACAAATGTCGGAAAAGGCTCATCAGGTGCTTGGACACGGTCAAGGATGCCTCTCAAGATGCGCTCCTGATTGTCTGATGGAAGAAACACGCTTTTAAAAAGAGTGCGGAATTGTGTCCAAGCAGTGATGTGTTCACTCAATACTGAAAACCATTTCCTGGGCTCTTTGGCTAGGAAATCTGAAGAATCTGAGTGTCACTTAGCCCCAAAGAGGTTCTATAAACATCCACCAGCTGAAGCCAATCCTCAGGCTGAACCTTTCCATCACCTTTGAACACAGGGGGCTCGAGTTTTGACTGGTTCAAGACTGAGGTCAGCGCTCTAGTTGTGCTATTAAGCAGTGAATTATGAGAAAAGTCTGCTGCATTTTCAGGTGCTATGTTGCAATCACGGGCTGTTGCTGAAAATTTTGGCATGTGAACAGTTTGGGTTCGGGCATATGGAGTGGAATAGGCAATTGGATCATTACGTGCAGGTAAGGGGTTTGAATTGGCTGTGTACATGTTTTGACTGTAATTGTCAATAATACCTCTCTGCAGATCAAGGGACTCCTTTAAGCATTTTCGCAGCGCTGCTACTTCAGTCCTTAGCGACTCAACCTGTGTCTCCAGGCAGACAGTCAGCTTTGGTGCTCTCCTCCTAGGCACAGACTCGAAAGGAAAAGTCAGGTCAGTCATATCCGTCATACCATCCACATATTTGGCCATTGTATACTATATAAGCAATATTAAATCCGCTTGGTATTCAGTAAATGTGGTAAAACAGTACACAACGTAGGTTTCAACAAAAGTCAACAATTGTCACCACTTTTACATTATGACAACAATGCGAGCCAAATGGTCTTAATTATTTTTGCACTCCTCAGCATCAGAGCAAAAAAAAAAAAAAAAAAAAAAAAAAAAGAGAAAAAAAAAAAAAAAAAATCAACTGTAGAAATAACAACCCAGTTTATGTTTCACTAAATGAATCAGAAAAATCTTTTCAATCACATAAAAAAAAATAATCACAATTTTTTTTCTTTTTTTTTTTCACAAAATAATCCCAAAACAGTACATGTATATGCGAGCTTTCATGTCAAACCTTTTGAAAAGTTCTGATGATGCTGTGAACACGTAATAACAGTTCGAATCTCGGTAAGCCAACTTAATAATAAGTTTAAATAGGATTTCAGTAAGTTGGCTTGAGAAATAATAAATAATAATAATAGTTAATTCACCCAAAATGGTTCGTTTGGGATCCAGCTCAGATAAGTATCATTATTTCTTCTTTTTTAGTGTCTTTTAATAAACTTTTAACAAATTAAACAACGTTTCTCATCAATTTCTCAATCGATTTCTAAGCTTCCTCTCCTCTGTGACTGTTACTGTTCAAATTATGTGCCATGCACACTACATTCGGATTTCTTAAAGGGGAAGCGTCAAAACAATACCATTATAGACGTTTGTGTTTCTATAAATTCTTAGTCACATGTAATACATTTTAACTTATTCTGATCTTATGAAATATCATATTGTTTATATTGCCTCACTGTATTATGAATTTCAGTTTTTATATTTGTGTGTATGCAGGCTGCATTTTTATGGGTTACAAGTACACACACACAGACCATGTTACTCTTAAAAAGTAAGTAATTAACAGAATCAAATAAGATCCTAAAGGACAAAGTGAATATCCATTTAAAAATCACAATGTCCAATTTGATACTAATCAATAAAAGAAAAAATTAAATCCCATTAAATAAAACAAAATGTCCAATAAGATTCTAAAGATCAAATAAAATTCTACAGGACAAAGCAAAATTCCATTAAAATCAATCAGAATGTCCAATAGGATTGTAAGAATCAAATAAAATCCTACAGGACAAAGTGAAATTCCATTAAAATGAATCAGAATGTCCAATAGGATTGTAAGAATCAAATAAAATCCTATAGGACAGAGTGAAATTCCATTAAGATTAATCAAAATGTCCAATAGGATTCTAAGAATCCAGTAAGATCCAAAAGGATAAACTGAAATTCCAATAGGATACAATTTTTTGATAAGGGAAAGGGAGATTCGAGATCGGTCTATAATTAACTAGTACTTTGAGGTCAAGTTGTGGGTGTAGGGTGTGATTTGAGACACAGCATCTGAGTGTCGACTTTGAACGTTGTTAATTTACGATATATACACTGTTAAAAATCGCTATAAAAAATGGCCAAATTTTGGGTAATATTCGTCATTTTCGAGAAGGTAGCCTGCTGCTGTATATCGTAAATTAACAACGTGCAACAGTCTTGACCTGTCACATTAGTTTGCTTTTTGGTATGAAAGGCTACTACCTGACACTAGGGGGAGGTAGTGTGCTCATTGCTCTAGGATATCAGTAAGTCAAGAATGAAAGGAGTGAGATGAAGACAAGGGATTCCGTATAGGGTGTTCGGTGTAGGAAAGGAGCAAGAATATGTAGTGGTAGAAACATGGGGGGAAAGGAAAAAAATGGTAGTTATAAATTATTACAATCCGTGTAGAAAATTAGATATAAACAAACTTGAGGAAATAGAGGGGCAAGACAATAATAATATTGTGTGATGTGGGGATTTCAATGTGCATAATGCATTGTGGGGTAGTGAGAAGATGAACAGTAATGGACAAGTAATTGAATAGTTATTGGATGAGAAAAACCTAGTATGTTTAAATGATGGAAGTAAAACAAGGATAGATGTTAGTAATGGGAGGGAATCTGTACTTGACCTCACATTGGTGTCCAGTAGTATGGCACCGATATGTGATTGGAGTGTCTATAAAGACGGAACAGTAGGAAGTGACCATTATCCAGTATTGTGTAAAATTAATATTTCTTTATCTCAAAGTACAGAAGGAAGAGGAGGAAGATGGATATTTGAGAAGGCTAATTGGGAAAATTTTCGGGAAGAAAGTGACAGATATTTGAACCAAATTGATTATAATGATGATATAGAGACACTGGAAAGTAAAATAAAGAATGGTATAATAACAGCAGCAATGAAGTCCATTCCAAAAAGTAAAGGTAATGTAAAGAGGAAAACCGTACCATGGTGGGATGAGGAATGTAAAGAAGCAGTCAGAAATAGGAACAAAGCATTTAAAATAATGAAAAGAACTCATAACTTCATGCATATGATTAAATATAAGTATGCACAGGCAATAGTAATGAAAACAATTAGACCGACAAAAAGAACATATTGGAGAAA
This sequence comes from Carassius auratus, assembly GCF_003368295.1. NCBI lineage: Eukaryota > Metazoa > Chordata > Actinopteri > Cypriniformes > Cyprinidae > Carassius > Carassius auratus. The sequence continues at coordinate 16,208 of NW_020525160.1, read as the reverse complement.
TTATTATAGTTCAATTGGGAATACAACTCAGATCGGAGAAGTGTGGACAATGATTAAGAAAATGGGTGGTGAAAGGAGAGAATGGAGTTACCCAGTACTGAGTAGTGGAAATAAAGAGAAGAGAAGGCTGAAATGTTAGCAAATACATTTGTCAATGTGCACAGCTCTAATAATTTATCTGAAGAAGGGAAGAGAGGCAGAGAGAAAACTAAATCTGAGAATGTAGAGGCACTTATGAAGATGGGAAAAGTAGAGGATGAGCAAAATGTACTGTTTAACATGGGAGAGTTAAATAGAGCAATGGCCAAAACTGGGAAGACTGCACCAGGAAAAGATGACATTTGTTATAGTATGTTGAAACAGTTAAGTGAGGACGGGAAAAATAAGTTGTTGATGCTGTACAATAAAGTGTGGGAGGAAGGGAAATTACCAAAGTGCTGGAAGGAGGCAATTATTCTTCCGATAAGAAAACCTGGGAAAGAAGCTAGTAAACCAACAAGTTATAGACCTATCGCCCTGACATCTCATGTCTGCAAATTAATGGAACGTATGATAAATGAGAGACTAATGTATAGTATGGAAAAAAGAGGTATGGTGGTTGAATGTCAAAGTGGGTTTAGAAGAGGTAGGAATACTATGGATGCAATACTGTGTTTGGAAGAGAACATAAGAAAAGCACAAGTAAATAAAGAGACAACAGTGGCAGTATTTTTCGATGTGGAAAAAGCATATGATATGCTATGGAGAGAGGGACTAATGATTAAATTGTATAATATGGGAATTAGAGGAAATTTTCTTAATTGGATTAAGGATTTCCTGGAAGGAAGAACAATTCAGGTTAAAATAGAGGCAGACATGTCAAATGAACATTTTGTAGAGAATGGAACACCTCAGGGGAGTGTTGTAAGTCCCACATTATTTTCAGTAATGATTAATGATATATATGTAAATATACCAATAGGTATGGGAAGATCACTGTTTGCGGATGATGGGGCAATATGGAAAAAAGGAAGAAATAATAGAACATGTAGTTAAAAAAAAAAAAAAATACAAGAAGGGATCCAGCAGGTTGAGAAATGGGGAATAAAGTGGGGTGTTAAATTTTCTATAGAGAAAACTAAAGTGATGTTTTTTACAGGGAAGAAAATTAAGGAAAATATTCATATAAAACTATATGGAAGTAATTTAGAGAGAGTTAAAACATTCCGGTTTTTAGGAGTACAGTTTGACACAAGGTTAACATGGGTAGAACATATTAGGAATGTAGAAGATAAATGTAAAAAAGTAATAGATATAATGAGATGTTTAACAGGACTAGAATGGGCAACAGACTATAAGTCACTGAAATATATATATATATATATATGTATGTTTAATAAGATCAAGGATGGATTATGGAAGTGTGGCATATGGATCAGCAACCAAATCTGTACTTCGGAGGCTTGATGTAATACAGGCTAAAGCACTGAGATTATGTTTAGGAGCAGTTAAAACATCACCAGTGTGTGCTCTACAGGTGGAAGCGGGAGAAATGCCATTGAACATTCGACGTAAACAATTGTTAGTAAATTATTGGGTAAATTTAAAAGGACACAGAGATAGTCATCCAACTAAAAGAATACTACAAGATTATTGGGAAAGGGAGAGAGCACAAAAGTTTAGTTTTGGGTGGATAGGAGATGAGGCAACGAGAGAATTGGGGGTATATGAAAAGGAATTCTGCCCAACAGTAACATGGCCTGATACACCGGTATGGAAGCTAGAAACAATGGAAGTTGATCTTAAGTTACTTCGAGTCAAAGCAGTAAGTAATAGTACAGACCTGGCAGCGGAATTTTATATTTGTATAATATATTCTATATCGGAGATATAGATTTTAAATATAAAGAGTATGTTCAGATTTATACAGATGGATCAAAGGATCCAGAAACAGGAAAGACTGGATCTGCAGTTTACATTTTTAATCAAAGAGGTGAGATAAGCAGACGAGCAACAATTGATCTGAGTGTGTATGCAGTTGAATTATACGCTATTATGATAGCATTAGAATGGATTGAGGAAAACAAAATTAAAAAAGCTTTGATTGGAAGTGATTCAGTGTCAGCTTTATACAGTCTCATGACTGGTATATCTAATAGCCATCAGGATTTACTTTATTCAGTATTGATAATGTATACAAGAATGAAGGAAAAATGCTATGAGATTCAACTGACGTGGATTCCTGCTCATACTGGCATTGTGGGTAATGAGAGAGTGGACAAGTTAGCTAAACAAGCTGTTAAAAAAGAGACTATTGAAGTAAATATTAAGTTGTCAAAGTCTGAAGGAAAGAATGTATTATGGAAAGAAGCCATTAGAGAATGGCAAAATCAGTGGGACAGGGAAACTAAAGGGAGACATTTGAATGCCATTCAAAATAAAGAATGGGTTGGGAAGAATAGGGGAGGGAATAGAAAAGAAGAAATAGTTATGACACGATTAAGGATAGGTCATAGTAATCTGAATAGCACATTACACATGATAAGAAAGCACCCAACTGGTTTTTGTGGTTGTTGTCAGGTTGCAGAAACTATAGAGCATGTGTTGTTGAGTTGCAAACAATATGAAGAACAGAGGAAAAATATGATGGAAGAGTTAGGAAAAGTTGGAATAATAGGGACAGGAATGAGGGAAATACTGCAAAGTGAGGAGAATGAACAAAGCAGAGGAAATATTTAAGTTTTTTTATCAAGAACAGGTCTTATGAGAAGAATATGATGTAAATGGATATTAAAGGAAAATAAATCCGGAAGATGGCGGTAGTGCAACAATAATGGATGCAAGCTGCCGATAAACCCTAAAGAAGAAGAAGAAGAAGAAGAAGGAGTGAGATGTGTTTGGGGACTAACAGCATGGCATACCACTCTTAGAGTCCAGACTGAGAATTTTCTGCTCAGTCAATGTAAGATTTGGTGTTTTGTCTATGTTTTATTCATGGGAATTTTTGGCCTGTGTGGATTCACATATGGTATGATGTTGATTTTTGTTTGCTTGTTTGTAGAAGGACTCTTTAGTCCTTCCTGATAATATCCAGAAAGATTGTACTTCAAAAGGACTGTTTAACCCCAGGACACCTTACTTCTATTCTCCTCGGTATCCTCTGGGTCGATGTACAAGGACAAAAGTGTTGTTGCTTACTTTTGGGTACTTGAGTACAGCAAAAGAACTTTGTCATTTCTGCCTATCCAGATAAGAACTTTTGCACTACTTTTGTAAATAATGTTGTTGATGCGTGGCTTTTTCCTTCTTTTTTGAAATGCTATGACTCTGGTTATTATATGTGGGATTTCCTATCATGTACTGATGATCATATGTATTCTTTACCTCTTTCTTTTGGAATAATACTCACTTGTGCATCCATTTCTTGTCTTTTTGAGTATTTGAACTAACACAGACCATAGCCGGTGGTTCCCTCCCTAATTTAAATCTTGTGCCAATTAGTCTGTGTGTGAATACTAGACAAATTGTTACAAACGTTCAAAGTCGACACTCAGAGGCTGTGTTTCAAATCACACCCTACACCCTCATTCACTACTCCCTACTTGAGTTTACTAATATAGTCCACCTGACAGAGAGAATGAACACTGAGTGAATTCAGACACTGATCAACAGCTGCTGATAACGAGCAGAATCACTGAAGAAAAGAGAAACGAGGCAAACACAAGAACTACAACTGACTTCAGCCACAGGTTTAGATGAAATCAACTGAAGATTTAAACAGCTCAACAAACAGCTTTACCAGCTTCACTCATTACTAACCAGACTGACTTTATTTCTGTCAGATCAGAGAACAGAGATCAAAAGATCTTATTGAGAATTACAGAGATTTAGATGATGATGTTTTACTGTTTTGTTTGACGTTACCATTGTGGAGATCAGTGTTTGCTTTAGTTGACCCTTGACTTTTCAACTTTAAAGTTTTGTTTGATTGCTGTATTTGTGTTTTTAAGATACATCTGTTATAGCAACATTTATGTTGGTGGTTATGTGATTATGGCTGGTTCTATTAGCAATTATTAACTATGCTGACTTAAAGTGTTGCTGGAATCATTTGTAGTCTAGTTATGTGAAAATGTTCAACAGTGTTCATTTTCTGTAGTATCAATATTCAATAAGAGAAGGGACAGAATTGATGGAGAAATAAAAGAATGTTTGTTCTTATCAATCTATAAACAAAAATAACAGATTTTTTTTTTATGCTGACTTTTTCGCTATAACAAGTTCCAAGAACACATCGTTACAGCAGGCAAAAAAAAAAAAAAAAAGAAACCTTAGTGTTGGTGGGTCACGGTTCAAGAGCCCAACCAAATTAAACACTGATCTCCATCATGGTAGTGAAAAAAACACCTAAACCTCTTTAACTCTAAATAAGATCTTCTGTAGACATCTGACAGAAATAACGTCATTCTGGTTAGCATTGTGAAACTGGTGAAGCTGTTTTAGGAGTTGTTTAATCAGATCTTGAGAGATTTGATGTATTCTTAACTTTATTTTGGGGTGAACAAAGCAAGTTCACAGAAAGAAACAAGGGGCAAAAAAGTTTGATTATGCAGAACGTGCAACATAGCCTCTGGCCATCCGATCTTCTAGTTCCTTCATAGACACCGACTGCATAGTCTCCCGATCGCACTTCTTCTCCCACTTCATAGAGAGAGTGGAAGTACTCCGCTCCATGTTGAGCTCTCGCTTCATAAGGAAAGTCAAAGTGTGGAGATGCAAATTCCCGTCTCAGTCTATTAGAAATGATTAGGCATGCTGAAAAACACAACAGCATGAGACTGAAATCCAGCAGCAGAGCTTTGTAATAAAACCAGAAACAGACTGAATGAATCAGAGCAGTAATAACTGGAGACTCACGATCTGTTTGCGACTCGAGCAGATCTGTGTCTGCTGTCGGTTCTGCTCTGGAGGTTTGTGGAGGCTCCTGCAATGGCTCCGGGTCAGACACACAAGGACACACTCTGGTTTTGATGACTGATCGTTTAGCTAGATAAAACCCTCCTTCTTCATGTTTTACTTCTATCAATTCAATGCCTGTGCTGAATGAAAACTGTCATTTCTATTTAATAACACACACATCAAACATTTGAATGGTTGTATATCATTGTTTTTTGAATTTATTAAAATGCATAACCGTTTTTCAATATTGATAATAATCAGAAATATTCAAATCAGCATATTAGTATGATTTCTGAAGATCATGTGACACTGAAGACTGGAGTAATGATGCTGAAAATACAGCTTTGATCACAGAAATAAATTAAATTGTATAATATATTCACAAAGAAAATAATTATTTTAACTGATAATAACATTTTTTACAAATTATAATTTAAATATAATTCAAGGCTTCAACATTGCCTTCCTTGTTTTCTAATACTAAATTAAACAAATGCATTCATAACATATCTGTGTAATATACAATTAGTTGTGTATTTTTTATTATATAAAACAGGTGGCACCTTTCCCCTCGCTTTTCTTCTCTGTTATATCAGTTATTATACTTCACACCTATGGGCAGTAAGCAGAATGAACAATATATCTGTTAGACACAAAGCAGGACAAAATTACTCGATTAAAGGAAAATCAAAAATGCTTACCATGGATAAAATTTATGATGTGGGAAAGCATATACAGTGCTTGCATAATTTTTAGGCTAGTCAATATTCTGATCATATTTTTTAAGCACGTTTACCAATTCCAAACCACATCAATCACTATTAATTTTGTCTACAATCATATATCTTTTAATTATATAATCAATATGAACTGGAAGTGAAAAATGCTCACTGTTGCTCCAGAAGGAAACACAATGCATTCAAACTTTTGAACAGAATGAAGATGTGTACATTTATCTTAATTTGCCTAAATATATTTTTTCATTTAGTGCTGCCCTTCAGAAGCTACAAAAGATACTTGAATGTTTCAAGACAAAATAAGTTCAATTTACACTGATCTTCAAATTCAAAAAGTTTTCACCCCCTTAATGCATCGTGTTTCCTTCTGGAGCATCAGTGAATGTTTCAACCTTCTGTAATAGTTGTGTTTGTGTCCCTCAGTTGTCCTCAGTGTGAAAAGATGGATCTCAAAGTCATACAGTCATTGTTGGAAAGAGTTATACACAGAAATGCTGAAAAAGCACAGGATTTGCGGGACCTAAGGGATCTTTCTGAAGAACTTTAGGCAGTCCAGGACAAACAAGAGATTCATGAACAACTATCACAAAAAAAACTGTGGATCATTCAGCTAACAAGACTCTAGATTAAGTATTAAGAATCTAGATTACTAGATTAAGTATTAAGAATCAAGTATTTAAACTATTGAACGGGTTATTTTTATAAAGTCAACTATTATTTTCTCTTGGACAATATTTTTTATGTGAAATATCTGATTCAGGCCAGTACTAAATAAAAAATAAGATACATTTTGTTTGATTCCTCTTTCGTTAAAATTTGTAACATTTTGTAGATTCTGCAAGGTGTATGTAAATATTTGACCTTGTGTGTGTGTGTGTGTGTGTGTGTATAGAGCATGTGTGTGTGTGTGTTTGTGTGTGTATATACAGTCTGTATACTGTATGTGTGTGTGTGTGTGTGTGTGTGTGTGTATACAGTATGTGTGTGTGTACAGTATGTGTGTGTGTGTGTGTGTGTGTGTGTGTGTGTGTACAGCATGTGTGTGTGTGTGTGTATATACAGTGTATATACAGTATGTGTGTGTGTGTGTATATACAATGTGTGTGTGTGTGTGTATACAGTAAGTGTGTGTGTGTGTGTGTGTGTGTATACAATGTGTGTGTGTATACAGTATGTGTGTGTGTACAGTATGTGTGTGTGTGTGTGTGTGTGTGTATACAGCATGTGTGTGTGTGTGTGTATATACAGTGTATATACAGTGTGTGTGTGTGTGTGTGTGTGTATACAGTATGTGTGTTTGTGTGTGTGTATATACAGTGTGTGTGTGTGTGTATACAGTAAGTGTGTGTGTGTGTGTGTGTGTTTGTGTGTGTGTGTGTGTGTGTGTGTGTGTGTATACAGTATGTGTGTGTGTACAGTATGTGTGTGTGTGTGTGTGTGTGTGTATACAGCATGTGTGTGTGTGTGTGTGTATATACAATGTGTGTGTGTGTGTGTGTGTGTATACAGTATGTGTGTTTGTGTGTGTGTATATACAGTGTGTGTGTGTGTGTATACAGTAAGTGTGTGTGTGTGTGTGTGTGTGTGTGTGTGTGTGTGTACAGTGTGTATGCATGCATGTGTATATATGGCAATAACATTTTTGTCCATATGTAATGTTTTTTTGTTGTTATTGTTTGTTTGTTTTCTAGAGACAGTGATAAGGAGGAAACTGTCTTTAAGCTGTTGAGTCAGAAGGAGGCCTCACATTTACCTCAAAAACAGCATTACAGAGGACTGCTGGTTTCGTCTGGTCAGAGGAGAACTGACCCCAACTGAGCCTGGTTTCTCCCAAGGTTTTTTTCTCCATTCTGTCACCGATGGAGTTTCGGTTCCTTGCCGCTGTCGCCTCTGGCTTGCTTAGTTGGGGTCACTTCATCTACAGCGATATCATTGACTTGATTGCAAATAAATGCACAGACACTATTTAAACTGAACAGAGATGACATAACTGAATTCAATGATGAACTGCCTTTAACTATCATTTTGCATTATTGAGACACTGTTTTCCTAATGAATGTTGTTCAGTTGCTTTGACACAATGTATTTTGTTTAAAGAGCTATATAAATAAAGGTGACTTGACCTGACTTGACTTGATTACAACTAGAACCAACTCAAGCACACAATGGTGACGCACATTTATAAGAAGGTTCCCTGTGATATAAACACTTCCCTGTGGTAATTATTCAGATTATTCTCTTTCTCATTGTGTAGTATTGGTTTAAACAGTTAGTTCACCCAAACATGAAAATTCTGTCACGAATTACTCAGAATTCATCAAAAATATCTTATTTTGTGTTCCAAAGATGCATGGAGGTCTTACAAGTTTGGAACAACATGAGGCTGAGTAATTAATGACAGATTTTTCATTTTTGGGTGAACTTACCCTTTAAGCTTAGTGAATAATATGTACAGGAAGCACTAGAAGTAGAGACTTGTACTGCTTGGGGTAGTGTTTTAAATACACTTTAATTTTGCTTTTTTGTTCAAAAATTATTGAAAGGGAAGAAAAGATGCACAGTGGCACATCTTTTGCATGTTTTTTGTAGTAATTTAATTGTTTTAATATGAATATTGTTTTAATAGAGTGTACAGTACAGTAATTGTCTGTACATCTATATCAGTACTTAAACTTTTGGTTTTCTAAGAGCTTCATATAACAACTTAACAAAAAATACCAGTGGCGTAAGACAGTAAAATATTTGATTATCTATTATGTAAGATGCTTGTAATGATTGCTTTAATGGTATTAATCATTTCTGCTTAAATACAGTTATAATCTACTTATATGATTTGTATTATCCGGGAACTGTACAAATACTGTGGTATATGGACATTACTTTTTTATTTGTAAGAAATATATATATATATATATATATATATATATATATATATATATATTATACTTTTGATTCTGTATTCTCTTTGTCATGAGTTCTTTACCACAGCAACACCTGACACACATAAATAGTTGTGTTAACTACCGTCATCATTTAGAGAATTTTGCAGAAACCTATTTCTGTATTTCCATATTTTCCACTGAAGTAACAAGTAACTATTATGAGGTAACTTTCAATCCTGAATATATCCATGTATTATAGTGGCCTCTCAGTTTATAGATGTATAGAGAGCCAGAAATGTTAATGATGAGGAATAACTTGTGATAAATCAGCTACATTTTTCTTACAAATATCAGGGAATTTATTGTTTGTAGATATTTACTTAATATATTCAAAATATTGAATAGTTAATTTCTGTCATTAATTGTAAACTTATAGACCACACAATTTGACTAAATGACAACCTTGGGATGTTCTCAGTCGAAGTGAGCTGAATTAATAGTGGCATATAATTATAAGATAAACTAAATCTATAAAATAATGAAAGGTTGAAATAATGAAAACACTACTGGAGGAAAATTGCAATGATTTATCAACACAAACTTTACTGTGCTCTCTGAGAGAAGCGTGTCTTCATGAGTTAGCTCTACATGTTTTCAGATAAGATGGTGATGTAGGCTTCCACTTCACACAGAATGTCATTGTAGGAGTCGCAGGGCGTCTTCAGAACGGACAGTACATCTTCCACCAACTGTATGGCTTCATCCAGGCTCTTTTCTCTTGATCTACACAGAAGCTCAGTGATTCTTGCACTGCTCTGTAGTAGATCCCCCAGAGCAAATGACAGAACAAGCTGAAATTCATTCTGTTCCACTGGAGGCATCACCCGCCCCAGATCACTGTTTGCCAGTCGAACAGCGACTACAGGGCCGTAGACATTCCCCAAGAGTCCCATGGTCTTCTGATGCAGATCCTTTATCATTGCAGCCTTGTCCTTCAGTGACACTCCAGGGAAGACAATCTGCTCATAAAGATCATGTTTCTCCTTTTGGACATGTTTGTTCTCCTTCTCAGAAACATCCAGGATCTGGCTCATAACATTTCTTACCCTGGTGCAGTTTTTCTCAATGCTTTCACTCTCATTTGCTTCCACTGCAGGGGAAGGGCTTTGATTCAGGTGAGTGTCGAGTATCTCTAAAAGCCTGTTGGTGATCTTGAAGTATTTGTGCACATAGTGGTGGAGGGTCTGGGTGGACCTTATCAGTTCTCCTTTCTTGAGCTCGTCTTTCTTGCCAAAGAACACAGACAGCATTCTGGTGCCTTCTGTTGGTCAAGAGGAAAGCACTTGCATTTAGCAGCACATCAACACAACTGTTATTTGTTGCTTCCTGAATACATCCCACTACTGATTTAAAAGACCAAATTTGATTGAAACATTTAGGTTTTGAACATTTGCATTGAAAATGTTTATTTTGTATGAAAAACACTATAACTGGTTAATGTTTTTAAACCGTTTATTTTGTTGATTTCAGAGACTGTAGAAGACAGATTTAGATACAGCATTTAACAAAGACCTAAGAGATTTGAATGCATGTCTTTTATCTGAATACATAAAATATAACAATCAGGAAAGAAATACATCCACAATAGTAAAATAGGAAAATACCAGTTAAGATTGTGGATGTAATTTTCTGCTTATTGACCCATCTCAAGTCTCATCCTGACATAGGTTATACTATCCTGATATTTTTCAGACGCTGGCCTGAATTCTTCCAAAGCCCTGTCATACTCTTCCAGGGCCCTCTCCAGTTGATCACGTTCAATACCTCCTAGAATGGCGCTAATAATCATATCGATCCCCATGAATAACACCCCAACTACAACAGTAGCCATAATCCCTGTTGCAATTATACCGAAGGTCAGTGTAATGTTTGTCAGAATGTATCCATTTGTAATTAGCCAACCAACGGCAATAACGGCAGCAGAGCCTGCAACACCACAAACTGCACCAACACTTCCTGATAATAGTTGATAGTCAGGAACAGACAGAGACATTTTCTTCAGTTTCTCATACAGTGTCGGTTCCAGCTTCGCCTTCATCTTCTGGTCAATCTTCTCTACTTCTGCCTGGATCTCATGTATGCGTTCAATGATTACATCACAGTTCTCCTTCACAGTAGCTTTCTCATTCAAGGCGACTGGCCTGAAGGACAAGCCTAAGTGTTCCTTAAGAGCCTCAATGAGTTGGTTGGTGGCTCGGAAGTTGTTTTTCATCAGTTCTCGAAGCTCTTGGCTTTTGCGGATAAGTCTTTCCCTTCTTTCGGGAATTCCAGGGTAGAAGAGATCACTCCAAGACATGTTTCTTTATATTAGGGTCTTGAAATAAAAAGAGAAAAATAATTTTAACAACACTGATGTATTACTGTGATAAATAAAATTGAATGAGACTCCATACTTAGATTATCTGTATGGGGAACTGTGCGCCACACGAACATTGCTTTCACTGATAAGATAAGTGATGCATTCACAAATGTCTTTCAAACCATTGTTTGATATCAGTGGATGTGCAATCTGTCTTCCCACATACTACTTGAGCAGTGCGTTTTCATTTCGCTACTTATGTTAACACAGAGCGGTACAAAGCTCAGTTCCTGAAGGGCCAGAGTTTAGACACAAACCAGAAATTTAGCTTACAAATAAGCCTGAAGGACTTCATTAGCTGGATCTGGTGTGTACTCTGCAGATCTGTGGTCCTCCAAGAACTGAGGCTGAATCTGAAAGCACCCCCTTTACCCTTAAATAGGGTATTATTCAAACCCATAGTGCACTGAAATAATGAGTGTACAACCGATGTATGCTCAACAGCTAGAGAATACCCATAATGCACTGTGAGAGTCGCAAACTGAATGAAGATGGCATCTGCAGCTGAATCATACATTCATCCATTTTACAAACCTCTGGTCCATGGAATACAGTGCAATATCATGCAGGTATAAATGGCTTTTTAATTGATTATTAAATTGTTTAATTAACCCTCTGGAGTCGATTCACGTTTATACGCATGATGAGGCATTTTCTCCTGATAACCCCGAAAAGAACTTCAATTACACTTTCAGTTTTGATCGTACAGATAAGAGCAATACATCAATCAAATCTGTAAAGGGTCTACTTTTATTTGTATACAGACATAATAACAACAAAACTTTGAGCATTTATAAAATAAAGATAATAAACAAGGTGTGCTGTCTGCAGCCTTGGTCTGCGGTGATCTTCATTTAGAAACGCGTCATTAAAATAACCTGTAAAGCTCTATTTGGACGGGACTAGTTTTACAGGGGGTCGTTAGAGAAATCTGTGTTACACAGACGTACTCAGTGATTTTAATCCCGTCCGAATCTGCCACGTCTGTGTTTTTCTCACACAACCTCTGATAATTCCAGAGCAAATTACCTACTGTCTTTCAGCAAACTCAGTGATCCTCTGAGAAAACTAATCCCATCCGAATGCGAATGTCTGTGATTGCCGGTGATATTTTATTCCTTATGTGTTTTGGCCAACGCGATTTACTGTAGATGATCTTACCACGGGCATGTTTGATATATTTGCTTACCCGCAAAGAAATAATAATAATAAAAAATAAATAAAATTAAAATAAAAAATAAAATCAAGAGCTAGATGTAAACTGTTAAGACTGGCAATTGTAATATCAGCATCAGGTAAGATTACTCACATTCATTTATGCACTCAGTTACATAATGTTTTAATTACAGATGTACCTTTATGAAAATTAAACATGGGTTTAGCCTAATACAAAAAAAAAAAAAAAAAAAACTAGAAACATGTTAAACTAAAGAAACCACAAATAAACATGGTTTTGCTATACTAGCCATTTAGTATTTATTGTGTAATAATACTAATTGTAATCATTCCTAATGACTATATGCAATGCACGCATACAGAGCGAGTGATCTCTGTGACGCCCAGTTGCACAAAACAGACCCTCCCACCTCTGTAATAAACATGGAGATGTTAGTCCCGTCTGAATTGGTGCATGAAAATCGCAGACGTCAGGTGGTAAAACTCAAACATAGTTTAGAAAACTAGTCCCGTCCAAATAGGGCTTAACTCTGTAAATACTCAACAAAGAGACATAAGAGATATATCTATAGAAAGCTTGACGTGTCTACTTTTAAACTAAACAAGTGCTGCCAAAAAACAAATATTCTGTGATAAACAATGCGATGTCTTTTTTTAACCTCTCCCTTCATTATATCTAATGCGACCACGCCCACGCGCTGAACGTGGTATTGAGATTATAATGTTGCACTTGAAGCTCACTGTCACTTGTGGTGAAGTCTGTGTGTTTCGCGTCTGCACTGATTAGTTTGTGTTCCATTAATTGTCTTCAGCAGCAGCTGTCACTCATTACTCTCTCCCTATATATTGGCTTGTCTCACGTCTTGTGTTTGTGAGAGTGTTGTTTCATGTCTGGTAACTGTTCTATGCTTCTGTGTTGTTCTGCGTTGGATGTCCGTGTTTTTCCCTGGAACCTCATCCACTCATCGCACCTCCACAAGCATCACCACTTACCTTCGGCTCTATTACCCGCAGTTCCTGTGCCATCCTCTCCTGCTGCCAACTCACCATCACCATCCGGATTACTCACCGTCTAACCCACCATCTTGGATTGTCGTCTTCCAGCATTGTTTTGTACTCTTGTTTTGTTTGTTTGGTTTTCATTAAATTGTTTAACTCGCACTTGTTTTCCAGCTCCTCCTTCACCCAGTCATCACAGAACGCTCTCACCACAAAATGGAAGCGAGCACCACCTCTTTAACTGACTTTATTCACCACAGCGTTCAAACGCATGGATCAGCAGCAGGAGAGCATCTCTAACACCGGACGCGCTATCCAAGTGCTGGTGCCCAGGTGTCCGAGCTCACCCAGCAGATCCATCAGCTCACCTCTCCCACTGCGCCCATTGGACTCCCAGGATCACTTCCGGCCAGAGCCGCAACTTCCAGAACTTCCAACTACTCCTGTGAGCCAGCTTTCTGCAGAACTTTCCTAAATAAGTGTTCCATCCACTTTGCCTTACAGCCCTGCACCTTCGCCACTGAGGAATCGAAGGTTGCGTTTACGCTGACTCTACTTTCCGGCAAGGACGGCGTTGTGGGAGAACAACATCCGTGTTGCGCCTTGTTCCACACCCTTCGGAGGAGATGAGGAGGGTCTTCGATCGAGCCGCGGCCGGGCAGGGAAGCCGCCCACCAGCTCTCAGACCTACATCAAGGGACCTCCTCGGTCACGGATTAATCCATTCAGTTCCGCACCCTGGCGGCCGCGTGCCAGAGGAACGAGGCGGCGCAGTGGGATCGATTCCTGCATGGGCTGGCCGACCGTGTTCAAAAGGAGATCTACCTCCTCGAGCTGCCCCCCACACTCGACGGTCTCATCGACCTAGGCCCTGCGAGTTGATGCCCAGATTAATCGTCTGGGTCGACAGACCAGTCCAACACGCCATCCCATCTCTCCTGAAAGGGGCCGCTCGAGTCGAGAGAACGCGGTCGGTCCCGTCCATGACCACGAACCCATGCAGGTGGGTAGAGCTCGGCTGTCCCGGAGGGAGAGAGAGCAGTGGAGGTCCCAAGGACTATGCTTGTACTGCGGAGGCTCAGGACATACCATCTATTCCTGCCCATACTTTCGGGTGGGATCTCCGCTGTGAAGTCCTGAACAACAATCATCGACTCTCCTTCCGGTGAAACTGCGGTGGAGAATCACACACATGACTGTCCATACCCTTCTGGACTCCGGAGGCCGAAGGTAATTTCATCGACTCACTCCTTGCACGTCACCTGAACATTCCTGTACTGCCTGTGTCTCTTCCCGTCCATGTCACTGCACTCAACAGCCAGGAACTGCCTCAACGTCACCCATTACACTAACCCATCACTCTGCTCACTTCAGGCAATCATTGCTAAACCATATCCTTTTTTATCATGGACTTCCCCATAGCTCCCATTGTTTTAGGTCACCCCTGGTTAATGAAACATAATCCACGAGTGGATTGGGGTTCCAACAGCAGTCACATTGTGGAGTGGAAAGTTGTCATGAGTCTTCTGGTTTCTGCTTGTCCTGTTGTCCCTGTCTCTGTCTTTCAGAAGGAGAACATGGTATTATCAAACGTGCCCGCAGAGTATCTGGACCTGAAAGAGGTGTTCAGTAAGTCCCGTGCTGCTTCTCTTCCTCCACATCATCCTACGACTGTGCCATAGACTAGTGCCAGGTAAGTCTCCACCTAAAGGCAAATTATACTCACTTTCTATTCCAGAGAGGGAGGCCATGGAGAAATACATTTCTGATTCCTTGGCATCTGGGTTCATCCGCCCTCCTCTTCTCCAGCGGGGGCAGGATTCTTTTTGTGGGTAAGAAGGATGGTTCTCCGAGACCTTGTATTGATTACCGAGAGCTGAACAACATTACGATAAAGAACACCTATCCATTACCACTCATGTCTTCAGCTTTTGAGAGGTTACAGGGAGCATGCCGTATTCACAAAATTGGATTTACGTAATGCTTATCATTTGGTCCGCATCAGGAAGGGGGATGAATGGAAAACCGCCTTTAATACCCCGAGAGGGCACTGTGAATACTTGGTGATGCCGTTCGGGCTCTCCAACTCGCCAGGGGTTTTCCAAGCACTCGTTAATGACGTGTTGAGAGATATGGTAGATCAGTTTATATATGTTTACCTGGATGACATACTGATTTTTTCTTCATCTCTCCAGGAACACGTTCAACATGTCAGACGAGTGCTCCAGAGGTTACTTGAGAATGGGCTTTTTGTCAAGGAGGAGAAATGCGTATTCCATGCACTGTCTGTTCCCTTCCTAGGGTATATCGTCTCGTCCGAGGGAATACGTATGGACCCTGACAGGGTTAAGGCTGTGATAGATTGGCCATCTCCAGATTCCCGTAAGGCCCTACAGCAGTTTCTGGGGTTTGCCAATTTCTATCTGCGTTTCATTCGCAACTTCAGCCAACTAGCCTTACCTCTGACAGCTTTGACCTCTCCCAGTACTCCGTTCAGGTGGTCGACGCAGTTGAGACTGCGTTCACTAACCTCAAAAGCCGCTTCATTTCGGCTCCCATCCTTGTTGCCCCTGACCCCACACGGCAGTTCGTGGTGGAGGTCGACACATCAGAGGTGGGGGTGGAGCAGTGTTGTCCCAACGTGCTGCCTCGGACGATAGGTACATCCTTGCACGTTTTTTTCCCATCGGTTATCTCCTGCTGAACGCAATTATGACATTGGTAACAGAGAGTTGTTGGCCGTCAAATTAGCTTTAGAGGAGTGGCGTCACAGGCTGGAAGGTTCAGGGGTACCTTTCATTGTTTGGACCGATCATAACAATTTAGAATACATTAGAACTGCCAAAAGATTCAATTGCAGGCAGGCTCTGTGGGCACTTTTTTTCAGTCTCTTTGATTTTATTTTATTGTACTGTCCGGGTTCCAAAAATGTCAAACCCGACTCTTTATCACGTCTTTTTGATCCCTCCGCCCGCCCGGTGACTCCCGAGTGTATTTTACCTGAGAAAGTAGTGGTCTCAGCACACTCGTATGGGAGGTCGAGTCAAAGGTCACCAA